>NW_027596396.1:0-80000 GCF_964194155.1 Cetorhinus maximus
GAGAGGGAGAGAGAGGGGGGCGTGCGAGAGAGAGAGAGAGGGGGCGCATGAGAGATAGAGCGGGAGTGCGAGAGATAGAGCGGGAGCGCGAGAGAGAGAGAGCGGGAGCGCGAGAGAGAGAGCGGGAGCGCGAGAGAGAGAGCGGGAGCGCGAGAGAGAGAGCGGGAGCGCGAGAGAGAGAGCGGGAGCGCGAGAGAGAGAGAGCGGGAGCGCGAGAGAGAGAGCGGGAGCGCGAGAGAGAGAGCGGGAGCGCGAGAGAGAGAGCGGGAGCGCGAGAGAGAGCGAGAGAGAGGGCGGGAGCGCGTGAGAGAGAGCGAGAGCGCGTGAGAGAGAGCGAGAGTGCGTGAGAGAGAGCGAGAGCGCGTGAGAGAGAGCGAGAGCGCGTGAGCGAGAACGAGAGCGCGTGAGAGAGAGGGAGAGCGCGTGAGAGAGAGGGAGAGCGGGTGAGAGAGAGCGAGAGCGGGTGAGAGAGAGCGAGAGCGCGTGAGAGAGAGCGAGAGCGCGTGAGAGAGAGCGAGAGCGCGTGAGAGAGAGCGAGAGCGTGTGAGCGAGAACGAGAGCGCGTGAGAGAGAGGGAGAGCGCGTGAGAGAGAGGGAGAGCGGGTGAGAGAGAGCGAGAGCGCGTGAGAGAGAGCGAGAGCGCGTGAGAGGGCGAGAGCGCGTGAGAGAGGGCGAGAGAGCGCGTGAGAGAGAGCGAGAGAGCGCGTGTGAGAGAGCGAGAGCGCGCGAGAGAGAGCGGGAGCACGCGAGAGAGAGCCGGAGCGTGCGAGAGAGAGCGGGAGCACGCGAGAGAGAGCGGGAGCGTGCGAGAGAAGGCGGGAGCGCGTGAGAGAGAGCGAGAGCGCGTGAGAGAGAGCGAGAGTGCGTGAGAGAGAGCGAGAGCGCGTGAGAGAGAGCGAGAGCGCGTGAGCGAGAACGAGAGCGCGTGAGAGAGAGGGAGAGCGCGTGAGAGAGAGGGAGAGCGGGTGAGAGAGAGCGAGAGCGGGTGAGAGAGAGCGAGAGCGCGTGAGAGAGAGCGAGAGCGCGTGAGAGAGAGCGAGAGCGCGTGAGAGAGAGCGAGAGCGCGTGAGCGAGAACGAGAGCGCGTGAGAGAGAGGGAGAGCGCGTGAGAGAGAGGGAGAGCGGGTGAGAGAGAGCGAGAGCGCGTGAGAGAGAGCGAGAGCGCGTGAGAGGGCGAGAGCGCGTGAGAGAGGGCGAGAGAGCGCGTGAGAGAGAGCGAGAGAGCGCGTGTGAGAGAGCGAGAGCGCGCGAGAGAGAGCGGGAGCACGCGAGAGAGAGCCGGAGCGTGCGAGAGAGAGCGGGAGCACGCGAGAGAGAGCGGGAGCGTGCGAGAGAAGGCGGGAGTGCGTGAGAGAGAGCGGGAACGCGAGAGCGAGAGCGGGAACGCGCGAGAGAGAGCGAGAGCGCGCGAGAGAGAGCGGGAGCGCGCGAGAGAGAGCGGGAGCGCGCGAGAGAGAGAGCGGGAGCGCGTGAGAGATAGAGCGGGAGCGCGCGAGAGAGAGCGGGAGCACGCGAGAGAGAGCGGGAGCACGCGAGAGAAGGCAGGAGTGCGCGAGAGAGAGCGGGAACGCGAGAGCGAGAGCGGGAACGCGAGAGAGAGAGCGGGAAAGCGTGAGAGAGCGAGAGCGCGTGAGAGAGAGCGAAAGCGCGTGAGAGAGTGCGAGAGCGCGTGAGGGAGAGCGAGAGAGCGTCAGAGAGCGAGAGAGCGAGAGTGCGTGAGAGAGCGAGAGCCCAAGAGAGAAAGCGAGAGCGCGAGAGAGAGAGCGAGAGTGCGAGAGAGAGAGAGCGGGAGCGCGCGAAAGAGAGCGGGAGCGCACGAGAGAGAGCGAGAGCGCGTGAGAGAAAGCGAGAGCACGTGAGAGAGAGGGAGAGCGCGTGAGAGAGCGCGGTAGCGTGAGAGAAAGAGCGGGAGCGCGAGAGAGAGAGCGAAAGCACGAGAGGGAGAGCGAGAGCGCGAGAGGGAGAGCGAGAGCGCGAGAGGGAGAGCGAGAGCGAGAGCGCGAGAGGGAGAGCGAGAGCGAGAGCGCGTGAGGGAGAGCGAGAGCGCGTGAGGGAGAGCGAGAGCGCGTGAGGGAGAGCGAGAGCGCGTGAGAGAGAGTGAGAGCGCGTGAGAGAGAGCGAGAGCGCGTGAGAGTGAGAGCGCGTGAGAGAGAGCGAGAGCGCGTGAGAGCGAGCGAGAGCGCGTGAGAGAGCGCGGGAGAAAGATAAGCAAGAGCGCGACAGAGATAAGCGAGAGTGCGTGAGAGAGAGCGAGAGAGCGAGAGAAAGAGCGGGAGTGCGAGAGAGAGACAGGAGCACGAGAGAGAGAGCGGGAGCGTGAGACAGAGAGCCGGAGCTCGAGAGAGAGAGCCGGAGCTCGAGAGAGAGAGCCGGAGCTCGAAAGAGAGAGCCGGAGCTCGAGAGAGAGAGCCGGAGCTCGAGAGTGAGAGCCGGAGCGCACGAGACAGCGGGAGAGCAAGAGAGAGAGCCGGAGCATGAGAGAGAGAGCGGGAGCGCATGAGAGAGAGCGAGAGCGCGTGAGAGAGAGCGAGAGCAGGAGCACGAGCGAGAGAGCGGTAGCGAGAGAGCGTGAGTGCGAGCGGGAGCGAGAGAGCGAGCGAGAGCGCGCGAGAGAGCGAGCGTGAGCAAACGAGAGAGCTTGTGAGAGCGTGTGAGAGAGCGAGAGCGCGCGAGAGAGAGCGGGAGCGTGGGAGAGAGAGCGGGAGCGCGGGAGAGAGAGCGGGAGAGCGGGAGAGAGAGCGGGAGCGCGAGAGAGAGAGCGGGAGCGCGAGAGAGAGAGCGAGAGCGCGTGAGAGAGAGCGAGAGAGAGGGCGGGAGCGCGTGAGAGACAGTGAGAGCGCGTGAGAGAGAGCGAGAGCGCGTGAGAGAGAGCGAGAGAGAGGGCGGGAGCGCGTGAGAGAGAGCGAGAGCGCGTGAGAGAGAGCGAGAGCGCGTGAGAGAGAGCGAGAGCGCGTGAGAGAGAGCGAGAGCGCGTGAGAGAGAGCAAGAGCACGTGAGAGAGAGCAAGAGCACGTGAGAGAGAGCGAGAGCGCGTGAGCGAGAACGAGAGCGCATGAGAGAGAGGGAGAGCGCGTGAGAGAGAGGGAGAGCGGGTGAGAGAGAGCGAGAGCGGGTGAGAGAGAGCGAGAACGCGTGAGAGAGAGCGAGAGCGCGTGAGAGAGAGCGAGAGCGCGTGAGAGAGAGCGAGAGCGCGTGAGAGAGGGCGAGGGAGCGCGTGAGAGAGAGCGAGAGAGCGCGTGTGAGAGAGCGAGAGCGCGCGAGAGAGAGCGGGAGCGCGCGAGAGAGAGCGGGAGTGCGCGAGAGAGAGCGGGAGCGCGCGAGAGAAGGCGGGAGCGCGCGAGAGAGAGCGGGAACGCGAGAGCGAGAGCGGGAACGCGCGAGAGAGAGCGAGAGCGCGCGTTGGAGAGCAGGAGCGCGCGAGAGAGAGTGGGAGCGCGCGAGAGAGAGCGGGAGCGCGCGAGAGAGAGAGCGGGAGCGCGCGAGAGAGAGAGCGGGAGCGCGCGAGAGAGAGAGCGGGAGCGCGCGAGAGAGAGCGGGAGCACGCGAGAGAGAGCGGGAGCACGCGAGAGAAGGCAGGAGCGCGCGAGAGAGAGCGGGAACGCGAGAGCGAGAGCGGGAACGCGAGAGAGAGAGCGGGAAAGCGTGAGAGAGCGAGAGCGCGTGAGAGAGAGCGAAAGCGCGTGAGAGAGTGCGAGAGCGCGTGAGGGAGAGCGAGAGAGCGTCAGAGAGCGAGAGAGCGTGAGAGAGCGAGAGTGCATGAGAGAGCGAGAGCGCTTAAAAGAGAGCGAGAGCCCGAGAGAGAAAGCGAGAGCGCGAGAGAGAGAGCGAGAGTGCGAGAGAGAGGGAGCGGGAGCGCGCGAAAGAGAGCGGGAGCGCACGAGAGAGAGCGAGAGCGCGTGAGAGAAAGCGAGAGCACGTGAGAGAGAGGGAGAGCACGTGAGAGAGCGCGGTAGCGCGAGAGAAAGAGCGGGAGCGCGAGAGAGAGAGCGAGAGCACGAGAGGGAGAGCGAGAGCGCGAGAGGGAGAGCGAGAGCGCGAGAGGGAGAGCGAGAGCGCGAGAGGGAGAGCGAGAGCGCGTGAGAGAGAGCGAGAGCGCGTGAGAGAGAGCGAGTGCGCATGAGAGTGAGAGCGCGTGAGAGCGAGCGAGAGCGCGTGAGAGAGCGCGGGAGAAAGATAAGCAAGAGCGCGACAGAGATAAGCGAGAGTGCGTGAGAGAGAGCGAGAGAGCGAGAGAAAGAGCGGGAGTGCGAGAGAGAGACAGGAGCACGAGAGAGAGAGCGGGAGCATGAGACAGAGAGCCGGAGCTCGAGAGAGAGAGCCGGAGCTCGAGAGAGAGAGCCGGAGCTCGAGAGAGAGAGCCGGAGCGCACGAGACAGCGGGAGAGCGGGAGCGCAAGAGAGAGAGCCGGAGCATGAGAGAGAGAGCGGGAGCACGTGAGAGAGAGCGAGAGCGCGTGAGAGAGAGCGAGAGCAGGAGCACGAGCGAGAGAGCGGTAGCGAGAGAGCGAGTGAGAGCGCGCGAGAGAGCGAGCGTGAGCAAACGAGAGAGCGTGTGAGAGAGCGAGAGCGCGCGAGAGAGAGCGGGAGCGCGGGAGAGAGCGGGAGCGCGGGAGAGAGAGCTGGAGAGCGGGAGAGAGAGAGGGAGCACGCGAGAGAGAGCGGGAGCGCGCGAGAGAGAGCGGGAGCGCGCGAGGGAGAGCGGGAGCGCGCGGGGGAGAGCGGGAGCGCGCGGGGGAGAGCGGGAGCGCGCGGGGAGAGCGAGAGCGTGCGGGGGAGAGCGAGAGCGCGCGGGGGAGAGCGAGAGCGCGCGGGGGGAGAGCGAGAGCGCGTGGGGGAGAGCGAGAGCGCGTCAGAGAGCGAGAGCGCATGAGAGAGCGAGAGCGCATGAGAGAGAGCGAGAGCGTGACAGAGAGAGCGAGAGAGAGCGGGAGCGCGTGAGAGAGAGCGGGAGCGCGCGAGAGAGAGAGCGGGAGCGCGCGAGAGAGAGCGGGAGCACGCGAGAGAGAGCGGGAGCGCGTGAGAGAGAGCGGGAGTGCGCGAGAGAGAGCGGGAGCGCGCGAGAGAGAGCGGGAGCGCGCGAGAGAGAGCGAGAGAGCGCGAGAGAGAGCGGGAACGCTCGACAGAGAGTGGGAACGCGAGAGAGAGCGGGAACGCGAGAGAGAGCGAGAGCGCATGAGGGAGAGCGAGAGCGCGTGAGTGAGAGCGAGAGCACGTGAGGGAGAGCGAGAGCGCGTGGGGGAGAGCGAGAGCGCGTCAGAGAGCGAGAGCGCGTAAGAGAGCGAGAGCACGTGAGAGAGCGAGAGCGCGTGTGAGAGCGAGAGCGCATGAGAGAGAGCGAGAGCCCGAGAGAGAAAGCAGTAGCGCGAGAGAGAAAGCGAGAGCGTGAGAGAGAGAGCGAGAGCGCGAGAGAGAGAGCGGGAGCGCGCGCGAGAGAGCGGGAGCGAGCGAGAGAAAGCGAGAGTGCGTGAGAGAGAGGGAGAGCGCATGAGAGAGCGGGAGCATGAGGGAGAGAGCGAGACCGCGAGAGGGAGAGCGAGAGCGCGAGAGGGAGAACGAGAGCGCGAGAGGGAGAGCGAGAGCGCGAGAGGGAGAGCGAGAGCGCGAGAGGGAGAGCGAGAGCGCGAGAGGGAGAGCGAGAGCGCGTGAGAGAGAGCGAGAGCACGTGAGAGAGAGCGCGTGAGAGAGAGCGAGAGCACGTGAGAGCGAGAGCACGTGAGGGAGAGCGAGAGCGCGTGAGGGAGAGCGAGAGCGCGTGGGGGAGAGCGAGAGCGCGTGGGGGAGAGCGAGAGCGCGTGGGGGAGAGCGACAGCGCGTGAGGGAGAGCGAGAGCGCGTGAGAGAGAGCACGTGAGAGAGAGCGAGAGCGCGTGAGGGAGAGCGAGAGCGCGTGAGGGAGAGCGAGAGCGCGTGGGGGAGAGCGAGAACGCGTGGGGGAGAGCGAGAGCGCGTGGGGGAGAGCGAGAGCACGTGGGGGAGAGCGAGAGCGCGTCAGAGAGCGAGAGCGCGTCAGAGAGCGAGAGCGCGTCAGAGAGCGAGAGCGCGTGAGAGAGCGAGAGCGCGTGTGAGAGCGAGAGCGCATGAGAGAGAGCGAGAGCCCGAGAGAGAAAGCGAGAGCGCGAGAGAGAGAGCGGGAGCGCGCGAGAGAGAGCGGGAGCGCGCGAGAGAGAGCGGGAGCGCGCGAGAGAGAGCGGGAGCGCGCGAGAGAGAGCGGGAGCGCGCGAGAGAGAGCGGGAGCGCGCGAGAGAGAGCGGGAGCGCGCGAGAGAGAGCGGGAGTGCGAGAGAGAAAGCGGGAGCGCGCGAGAGAAAGCGAGAGAGAGGGAGAGCGCGTGAGAGAGCGCGGGAGCGCGAGAGAGAGAGCGGGAGCGCGAGAGAGAGAGCGGGAGCGCGAGAGAGAGAGCGAGAGCACGAGAGAGAGAGTGAGAGCGCGAGAGGGAGAGCGAGAGCGCGAGAGGGAGAGCGAGAGCGCATGAGAGAGAGCGAGAGCGCGTGAGAGAGAGCGAGAGCGCGTGAGAGCGAGAGCACGTGAGAGCGAGAGCGCGTGAGAGAGAGCGAGAGCGCGTGAGAACGAGCGAGAGTGCGTGAGAGCGCGCGGGAGAGAGATAAGCAAGAGTGCGACAGAGATAAGCGAGAGTGCGTGAGAGAGAGCGAGAGAGAGAGTGGGAGTGCGAGAGAGAGATGGGAGCATGAGAGAGAGAGCCGGAGCGCGAGAGAGAGAGCCGGAGCGTGCCAGAGAGCGGGAGAGCGGGAGCGCGAGAGAGAGAGCCGGAGCGTGAGAGAGAGAGCGGGAGCGCGTGGGAGTGAGCGAGAGCGCATGAGAGAGCGGGAGAGCAGGAACACGAGCGAGAGAGCGGTAGCGAGAGAGCGTGAGTGCGAGCGGGAGCGAGAGAGCGAGCGAGAGCGCGCGAGAGAGTGAGCGTGAGCAAACGAGAGAGCTTGTGAGAGCGTGTGAGAGAGCGAGAGCGTGGGAGAGAGAGCGGGAGCGCGGGAGAGAGAGCGGGAGCGCGGGAGAGAGAGCGGCAGCGCGCGAGAGAGAGCGGCAGCGCGCGAGAGAGAGCGGGAGCACGCGAGAGAGAGCGGGAGCGCGCGAGGGAGAGCGGGAGCACGGGAGAGAGAGCGGGAGCGCGCGAGAGAAGTCGGGAGCGCGGGAGAGAGAGCGGGAGCGCGGGAGAGAGAGCGGGAGCGCGTGAGAGAGCGGGAGCGCATGAGGGAGAGTGAGAGCGTGTCAGAGAGCGAGAGCACATGAGAGAGAGCGAGAGCGCGAGAGAGAAAGCGAGAGCGCGAGAGAGAGAGCGGGAGCGCACAAGAGAGAGTGGGAGCGCGCGAGAGAAGGCGGGAGAGCGCGAGAGACAGCGGGAACGCGAGAGCGAGAGCGGGAGCGCGCGAGAGAGAGCGGGAGCGCGCGAGAGAGAGCGGGAGAGCGGGAGCGCGCGAGAGAGAGCGGGAGCGCGCGAGAGAGAGCGGGAGCGCGCGAGAGAGAGCGAGAGCACGTGAGAGAGTGCAAGAGCGCGGTAGCGCGTGAGAGAGAGCGAGAGCGCGAGAGGGAGAGCGGGAGCGCGTGAGAGAGAGCGAGAGCGCGTGAGAGAGAGCGAGAGCGCGTGAGAGAGAGCGAGAGCGCGTGAGAGCAGGAGCGCCCGAGAGACAGCGGGAGCGCCGGAGAGACAGCGGGAGCACCCGAGAGACAGCGGGAGCGCCCGAGAGAGAGCGCGAGCTCGTGAGAGAGAGCGAGAGTGCGTGAGAGAGAGCGAGAGCGCGTGTGAGAGCGCGGTAGCGCGTGAGAGAGCGAGAGCGCGAGAAAGAGAGCGGGACCACGAGAGAGAGCGAGAGCGCGAGGGGGAGAGCGAGAGCGCGAGAGGGAGAGCGAGAGTGTGTGAGAGCGAGAGCGCGTGAGAGAGAGCGAGAGCGCGTGAGAGAGACCAAGAGCGCGTGAGAGAGAGCGAGAGCGAGAGCGCGTGAGAGCGAGCGAGAGCGCGTGAGAGCGAGCGAGAGCGCGTGAGAGAGATAAGCAAGAGCGCGACAGAGATAAGCGAGAGAGCGAGAGAGCGAGCGGGAGTGCGAGAGAGAGAGACGGGAGCACGAGAGAGAGAGCAGGAGCGCGAGAGAGAGAGCTGGAGCGCGAGAGAGAGAGCTGGAGCGCGAGAGAGCGGGAGCGCGAGCGAGAGAGCGGTAGCGAGAAAGCGTGAGTGCAAGCGGGAGCGAGAGAGGGAAAGCGCGAGCGAGAGAGCGCGCGAGAGAGCGAGTGTGAGCGAACGAGAGAGCTTGTGAGAGCGTGCGAGAGAGCGAGAGAGCGAGAGCGTGCGAGAGAGCGTGCGAGCGCGAGCTCGAGCGAGAGAGCGAGCCTGCGAGCGAGAGCGTGCGAGACGGAACGGGAGCGCGAGAGAGAGCGGGAGCGCGAGAGAGAGAGCGGGAGCGCGAGAGAGAGAGCGGGAGCGCGAGAGAGAGAGCGGGAGCGTGAGAGAGGCGAGAGCGAGAGCGAGAGAGCGAGAGAGCGAGAACGAGTGCGAGAGCGCAAGCGAGAGAGCGCGAAAGCGAGCAAGAGCGCATGAGAGAGCGGGAGCGCATGAGAGAGCGGGAGCGCATGAGAGAGCGGGAGCGCGAGAGAGAGAGTGGGAGCACGAGAGAGAGAGCGGGAGCGCGAGAGAGAGAGCGGGAGCGCGAGAGAGAGCGGGAGCGCGAGAGAGAGTGCGAGCGAGAGAGCGAGAGCGCGAGTGAGAACGCGAGTGAGAGAGCGAGAACCAGAGAGCGAGAACCAGAGAGCGAGAACCAGAGAGCGAGAGCGAGAGAGCAAGAGAGCGAGAGAGCAAGAGAGCGAGAGCGAGAGAGCGAGAGCGAGAGAGCGAGAACGAGAGAGCGAGAACGAGAGAGCGAGAACGAGAGCGAGTGCGAGAGCGAGAGAACGTGAGCGAGAGAGCGAGAACGAGAGCGAGTGCAAGAGCAAGAGCGAGAGCGAGAGAGCGCGAGAGAGCGAGCGAGAGAGCGAGCGAGAGCGCGAGCGAGAGAGCGAGAGCGAGATCCAAGCAAGAGCGCGAGCGAGAGAGCGTGAGAGTGCGAGCGAGAGAGCGCGCGAGAGAGAGCGGGAGCGCGCGAGAGAGAGCGGGAGCGCGCGAGAGAGAGCGGGAGCGAGCGAGAGAAGGCGGGAGCGCACGAGAGAAGGCGGGAGCGCACGAGAGAAGGCGGGAGCGCACGAGAGAGAGCGGAAATGTGAGAGATAGAGAATGGGAACGTGTGAGAGAGAGCGAGAGCGCGTGAGGGAGAGCGAGAGCGCGTGAGGGAGAGAGAGAGCGAGAGCGCGTGAGAGAGTGAGAGCGCGTGAGCGAGTGAGAGCGCGAGAGAGAAAGCGAGAGTGCGAGGGAGAGAGCGAGAGCGCGAGAGAGGGAGCGGGAGCGCATGAGAGAGCGAGAGAGCGAGGGCGAGGGCGAGAGGGCGCGAGATAGAGACAGGGAGAGTGAGAGAGAGCGAGAGAGAGAGCGGGAGCGCGCGAGAGAGAGCGGGAGCGCGCGAGAGAGAGCGGGAGCGCGCGAGAGAGAGCGGGAGCGCGCGAGAGAGAGCAGGAGCACGCGAGAGAGAGCAGGAGCGCGCGAGAGAGAGCAGGAGTGCGCGAGAGACAGCAGGAGCGCATGAGAGCGGAATCGCGCGAGAGAGAGCGGGGAGCGCGCGAGAGAGAGCGGGAGCGCGCGAGAGAGAGCGGGAGCGCGCGAGAGAGAGCGGGAGCGCGCGAGAGAGAGTGGGAGCGCGCGAGAGAGAGCGAGAGCATGAGAGAGAAAGCGAGAGTGCGAGAGAGAGAGCGAGAGCGAGAGCGAGAGCGCATGAGAGAGCAAGAGAGAGAGGGCGAGGGCGAGAGGGCGTGAGATAGAGACAGGGAGTGTGAGAGAGAGTGAGAGAGAGAGCGGGAGCGCGCGAGAGAGAGCGGGAGCGCGCGAGAGAGAGCGGGAGCGCGCGAGAGAGAGCGGGAGCGTGCGAGAGAGAGCGGGAGCGCGTGGGAGAGAGCGAGAGCGAGAGCGCATGAGAGAGAGCGGGAGCGCGTGAGAGAGAGCAAGAGCGAGAGCACGTGAGAGAGAGCAAGAGCGCGTGAGAGTGCACGAGCGCGTGAGAGCGAGAGCGCGTGAGAGAGCGAGAGCGCGTGAGAGAGAGCGAGAGCGCGTGAGAGAGAGCGAGAGAGAGAGGGTGAGGGTGAGATGGCGCGAGATAGAGACAGGGAGGGTGAAAGAGATTGGGAACGCGAGAGAGAGAGAGCAGGAGCGCGTGAGAGAGAGCGAGAGCGCGTGAGAGAGAGCGAGAGAGAGAGAGCGGGAGCGCGCGAGAGAGAGCGGGAGCGCCCGAGAGAGAGCGGGAGCGCCCGAGAGTGCGTGAGAGAGCGCGAGAGCGCGTGAGAGAGCCCGGTAGCGCGTGAGAGAGCGAGAGCGCGAGCGAGAGCGCGAGAGGGAGAGCGAGAGCGCGAGAGGGAGAGTGAGAACGCGTGAGAGAGAGCGAGAGCGTGTGAGAGAGCGAGAGCACGTGAGAGAGTGCGAGAGAGCGAGACCGCGAGAGAGAGAGCGAGAGCGCGTGAGAGAGAGCGAGAGCGCGTGAGAGAGCGAGAGCACGTGAGAGAGTGCGAGAGCGCGTGAGAGAGAGCGAGAGCGCGTGAGGGAGCGAGACCGCGAGAGAGAGAGCGAGACCGCGAGAGAGAGAGCGAGACCGCGAGAGAGAGAGCGAGAGCGTGTGAGAGAGCGAGAGCGCGTGAGAGAGTGCGAGAGTGCGTGAGAGAGAGCGAGAGCGCGTGAGAGCGAGCGAGAGCGCGTGAGAGCGAGCGAGAGCGCGGGAGAGAGATAAGCAAGAGCGCGACAGAGATAAGCGAGAGTGCGTGAGAGAGAGCGAGAGAGCAGGAGAGAGAGCGGGAGTGCGAGAGAGAGAGCGGGAGTGCGAGAGAGAGACGGGAGCACGAGAGAGAGAGCTGGAGCGCGAGAGAAAGAGCCGGAGTGCGAGAGAGAGAGCGGGAGCGCGTGAGCGAGAGCGCGCGAGAGAGCAGGAGAGCGGCAGCACGAGCGAGAGAGCGTGAGTGCGAGCGGGAGCGAGAGAGGGAAAGCGCGAGCAAGAGAGCGAACAAGAGAGCTTGTGAGAGCGTGCGAGAGAGCGAGAGCGTGCGAGACAGCGAGAGCGTGCGAGAGAGCGAGAGCGTGCGAGACAGCGAGAGCGTGCGAGACAGCGAGAGCGTGCGAGAGAGCAAATGAGAGAGCGAGCGAGAGAGCGAGCGTGAGCGAACGAGAGAGCTTGTGAGAGCGTGCGAGCGAGCGAGAGCGTGCGAGACAGCGAGAGCGTGCGAGAGAGCGAGAGCGTGCGAGAGAGCGAGAGCGTGCGAGAGCACGAGAGAGCGAGCGAGAGAGCGAGCCCGCGAGCGAGAGCGTGTGAGACGGAGCGGGAGCGCGAGAGAGAGAGCGGGAGCGCGAGAGAGAGAGCGGGAGAGCGCGAGCGAGAGCGAGAGAGCGAGAGCGAGAGCGAGAACGAGAGTGAGTGCGAGAGCGAGAGCGAAAGCGCGAGCAAGAGAACGTGAGCGAGAGAGCGAGAACGAGAGCAAGTGCGAGTGCGAGAGCCAGAGCGCGAGCGAGACAGCGAGCAAGAGAGCGAGCGAGAGCGAGCAAGAGCGCGTGAGAGAGAGCGGGAGCACGAGAGGGCGGGAGCGCGAGAGAGAGAGCGGGAGCGAGAGCGCGTGATAGCGCAAGCACGAGCGAGAGAGAGCGTGGGAGCGCGAGAGAGAGAGCGGGATCACGAGAGAGAGCGGGATCGCGAGAGAGAGAGAGCGGGAGCGCGAGAGAGAGAGCGGGAGCGCGAGAGAGAGAGAGCGGGAGCGCGAGAGAGAGCGCGGGAGCGCGAGAGAGAGCGCGGGAGTGCGAGAGAGAGCGCGGGAGCGCGAGAGAGAGAGAGCGCGAGAGAGAGAGAGCGCGAGAGAGCGGGAGGGCGAGAGAGAGCGGGAGCGTGCGAGAGAGAGCGAGCGCGCGCGCGAGAGCGAGAGCACGCGAGAGAGAGCGGGAGCGCGTGAGAGAGCGAGAGAGAGAGGGCGAGGGTGAGAGGGAGCGAGATAGAGACAGGGAGAGTGAGAGAGAGATTTACGGGGAGGTTACGAGCGGCGGGCGTGTTGAGCAGCTGCTTGTTTGCGCGGTCCGGAGGGTCACCCACCTGGACGGAGGGCCCGGGTGCTGGGCTGTGTAGAACGACACCCTCGAGTGCTCCGGCTGCACCGTCATCGCCGCTGCTGTCATTGTCCCGGAGACTGGCCGCATGGCGGGGTCAGAGGGCAGGGGCTTCTTCGGAGGAGGGGGCTTCCTGGGCACGGGCGGCTACAGGAAGGAGAAGCAGAAATGTTGTGGGGGTTGGGTTGGGATGGGGGTGCGGGTTGTTAGGGGTGGGGGTGGGTGTGGGGGATGGGGTGATGGGGAGGGTGTGGGTGTGGGGGGGTGGGTGGGGGTAGGGGAGGGTGGGGGGTTAGGGGTGGGGGTGGGTGGGGTTAGGAATGGGGGTGGGGGGAGGGGGGGGTGGGGGAAGGGGAGAAGGTTATTTATCTCTGTTCTCTACACAAGGCCTCAGGGGGTCAAACCCCCTCATCACTTCCTGCTCTGCACAGAAACAAGTCAAACCCTCCCCCACTCACATAAAACCAAGCTGCCCCCTCCTGCACCATGCCCCCACCCCCACCCACACACCCCCCCGCACCACCCCCGCACCATCCCCATCCCCACACACACACCCCCCCCTTACCACCCCCATCCCCACTGCCCCATCCCCACTGCCCCCCGCGCCACCCACACCACTCCCATCGCCACCCCTGCACCATGCCCCCCACCCCAATCCCCACCCCCACACCATCCCCCCCACCCCCATCCCCACACCCGTCATACCGAGGCAGCGCCAGGCGCCAACAGCCAATCAGAGTGAGCGTAACAGCCATAATCTGCAGCATGACCAATCAGAGTGAGCGTAACAGCCAGAGTCTCCGGCAGGACCAATCAGAGTGAGCGTAACAGCCAGAGTCTCCGGCAGGACCAATCAGAGTGAGCGTAACAGCCAAAGTCTCTGGCACGACCAATGGCAAGTCCCCAATTGGAATCATCACAACCGCCAATCACGAGCAACTGACAGCGCCACAGCCAATCAGAATCATCGTGAGCCCCAATTGTGACATCGACCAAGGCCTCACCAATGGCTTCGACGGGAGGGGTGTGGGGAGGGGAGGGGAGGGGCACTCAGTCTCATCTCACCCGCCCCTCACGTCGCCAATTGACCAGGTCAGAGAGCATGACCCTTTGGCCTCTGGGCCTGGGTCCAGAGATAATGGCAGGTTGGGGGTAGCTGACCGGGGTGGTCACGGGGTGAGGAGGGTGGGCAAGCGGAGAGGGGGAGAGGGAGAGAGAGAGAGAGGCCTCGGCGGGCAGAATTCGTCCAAAGCCTCCCTCAGTGTAGGTGGGCGATGGGCTGAGGGAGAAGCTGTTGGCTGGGCCCACATCCCAGGGGAGATGGTGGTCAGTTGACATTGGCGTGACCTGTCGGCCCAGAGAGGGTGAGGATGAAAGGTCCCCTTCCCGAAGGGTCAATGCAGATGGGCTCTGGCAGCCTGGTGCTCACTCAAACTGATGCCGGCCTCATGGTCCTGCCCCGAGTTCAGGTTCTCTGCCCATCGATGGTGGAACCAGAGCTCACCGGGTAACCAGGCAGGGAGAGTAATCACAACCCCACCCGACCTCGCTCGAGAAAGGCTGAGGTGGAGCTCGAAATTCAGAAATCCTTTAGTCAAAATAGAAGCCGACAGCCCAGGAGGAGGCCATTCGGCCCATCGTGCCTGTGCTGGCTCTTTGAAAGATCTGTCCAATTAGTCCTCACTCCCCACCCCCACCATCTCTTTCCCCGCCCCCATATCCCTGCAACTGTTCCCCCTTCCAGTATTTATCCGATTCCCCCCCTTTTGAAAGTTCCTATTGAATCTGCTTCCACCGCCCTTTCAGGCAGCGCCTTCCAGATCACAACAACTCGCTGTGTAAATAAAAAACAAATTCTCCTCATCTCCCCCTCTGGTTCTTTCCCCGATTCTCTTCAATCTGTGTCCCCCTCTGGTTACCGACCCTCCTGCCCAGTGGAAACAGTTTCTCCTTATTTACTCTGTCCAAACTCCCCCCTTCCTGATTCCGAACGCCTCAATTCAATCTCCCCCTTAACCTTCTCCGCTCTATCTGGATAATTACAGCAAAGATATACAGAAAGTTTTAGACGGTTAGTATATTAAACATGTCCATATTAATGAGGTCAGTATGAATATTAATTAGTTGATTTAATTGGTGATATTTAAGAATATTCTGCATCGCCTCAAATTTAAAATCCTTCTCTTCAAATCCCTCCATGATCTCACCTCCACCGCTCCCCCCATCTCCCTCCCTATCTCTGTAACCTCCACCGCTCCCCCCATCTCCCTCCCTATCTCTGTAACCTCCTCCAGCCCCTACACCCCTCCTATCTCTGTAACCTCCTCCAATCCCTACACCCCTCCCTATCTCTGTAACCTCCTCCAGCCCCTACACCCCTCCTATCTCTGTAACCTCCTGCAGCCCCTACACCCCTCCCTATCTCTGTAACCTCTTCCAGCCCCTACACCCCTCCCTATCTCTGTAACCTCCTCCAGCCCCTACACCCCTCCCTATCTCTGTAACCTCCTCCAGCTCCTACACCCCTCCCTATCTCTGTAACCCCCTCCAGCTCCTACACCCCTATCTCTGTAACCCCCTCCAGCCCCTACACCCCTCCCTATCTCTGTAACCTCCTCCAGCCCCTACACCCCTCCCCATCTCTGTAACCTCCTCCAATCCCTACACCCCTCCCTATCTCTGTAACCTCCTCCAATCCCTACACCCCTCCCTATCTCTGTAACCTCCTCCAGCCCCTACGCCCCTCCTATCTCTGTAACCTCCTCCAGCCCCTACAGCCCTCCCTATCTCTGTAACCTCCTCCAGCCCCTACACCGCTCCCTATCTCTGTAACCTACTCCAGCCCCTACACCCCTCCCTTTCTCTGTAACCTACTCCAGCCCCTACACCCCTCCATATCTCTGTAACCTCCTCCAGCCCCTACGCCCCTCCCTATCTCAGTAACCTCCTCCAGCCCTACACCCCTCCCTATCTCTGTAACCTCCTCCAGCCCCTACACCCCTCCTATCTCTGTAACCTCCTGCAGCCCCTACACCCCTCCCTATCTCTGTAACCTCCTCCAGCCCCTACACCCCTCCCTATCTCTGTAACCTCCTCCAGCTCCTACACCCCTCCCTATCTCTGTAACCCCCTCCAGCTCCTACACCCCTATCTCTGTAACCCCCTCCAGCCCCTACACCCCTCCCTATCTCTGTAACCTCCTCCAGCCCCTACACCCCTCCCCATCTCTGTAACCTCCTCCAATCCCTACACCCCTCCCTATCTCTGTAACCTCCTCCAATCCCTACACCCCTCCCTATCTCTGTAACCTCCTCCAGCCCCTACACCCCTCCTATCTCTGTAACCTCCTCCAGCCCCTACAGCCCTCCCTATCTCTGTAACCTCCTCCAGCCCCTACACCGCTCCCTATCTCTGTAACCTACTCCAGCCCCTACACCCCTCCCTTTCTCTGTAACCTACTCCAGCCCCTACACCCCTCCATATCTCTGTAACCTCCTCCAGCCCCTACGCCCCTCCCTATCTCAGTAACCTCCTCCAGCCCTACACCCCTCCCTATCTCTGTAACCTCCTCCAGCCCCTACACCCCTCCCTATCTCTGTAACCTCCTCCAGCCCCTACACCCCTCCCTATCTCTGTAACCTCCTCCAGCCCCTACAACCCTCCAAGATCTCTGCGCTCCTCCAATTCCGGCCTCTTGATCATCCCCCGATTCCCATCGCTCCACCATTGGCGGCCGTGCCTTCAGCTGCCTGGGGTCCCTGAGCTCTGGAATTCCCTCCCTAAACCTCTCTGCCTCCCTCTCTCTCCTTTTCTCTCCTCCTTTAAGATGCTCCTTAAAACTGAACCTCTCTGACCGAACTTTTTTGACTCCCGTCCCTAATATCTCCTTATGGGTCAGGGTCCATTTTAAAAGAAAAAATGTTCAATTCACCCTGCTTTGAAACGCCTTGGGGTATTTTAGGACGTTAAGAGGTGCTTGATGAGCAAAAGTTGTTGTTGCTTTTGGTGGCCATTTTGTATTTGAGGCCTTGCCTCAATTGGCCGAGTTCAATCCATTGGATGAGCTGTGAAGGCCGGGGAGACTGAAAATATCAAACCCGAGGTGGGTGAGATTTTCCTTCGACACAAGGGGGTCGATGGAAGCCAACGGTGTTGGGATTCAGGGATTCGATCGAATGGGAGGCTTGAGGCCTGTCTGACCTCCTGCAGTTATTGCGCCAGGTTGAGGTTGGGCAGGAGGGGTGGGGAGAGAGGGGGAATTCCTCACACGGACTCTGTCCAGCTCATTCCACCTGGGACGTGGACCCCAGTGACCCCGCCGACAGCCACAATGTTACCTGACTGCTCTTTGGGACGGGATCGGCCGGGAGTGGCGTCGCTGGGGGAGGTGGTCTTCCTGGCGGACCCTGGCGGGTGGGCTGCTCGGAGACAAGTAAAAGGGTTAAGAAATGCAGTCGCCACCCCCACCCCCTACCCCCATCAACCCAACCGGCTTGAACCCCCCCCTTCGATATAGAGCACCCTCCCTTCCCACCCACCCCCATCGAAACTCCCTCCCCTCCAACTAATCGCGACAAACAAAATGGCGGCTGCCTCTCAATCGCCAACCGCCATCGCAAGGGCCAATGGGACGTTAGCGTTTAATAACCGGGGAGGTGGCGGGTTAGGGTTGAGGGTTGGGGGTTGTGGGTGGGTTGGGGCAGGATGGGAAGGGAACGTCGAGTGCCGACAGCTGTACAAAGCCTCGATCGGGACACGGTTCACCTACAGGGGGCGGCGCTGCTCCCCCTGCACCCCGAGGGGATCGGCCCTCGGAGGGAGGGAGGTTGACCACAACGACCTCGCATCCTAAAGGGCTTAAATTGCGAGGAGAGGTGGTACAAGCTGGGCTCCTATTCCGGTGGTTCGATCGAGGCTTTTAGATATTCGAAAGGGATCGATAGGGAGGGAGAGGCTTCGGTGGAGGGTCTGGGACAAGGGGGTTTTCTTTTTAATACATTCGTGGGATGTGGGCATCGCTGGCTGGGCCAGTATTTATTGCCCGTCCCTAATTGCCCTTGTTCAGAGGGCATCTTTAAGACATGGAGGTAGGGTCTGGATTCACATGTAGGCCAGACCGGGGAAGGAGGGCAGATTTCCCTCCCTAAAGTGACCCACATGGGGTTTTTAACAACAATCGACAAGAGTTTCATGGTCACTATTAGACTTTTAATTCCAGATTTTTATTGAATTCAAATTCCACCATCTCCTGGGGTGGGATTCGAACCCGGGTCCCCAGAGCATGACCCTGGGTCTCTGGGATACTAGCCCACTACGGCATGGCCTCCCTCTTGTGGAAGGTCAGAACCTTAAAACGCCAATTGGGGGAGGGTTCAGGAAATGAGGAAAGATTTCTTCACCCCCGAGGGAGGTAGAGGTGAGGAAATCTCCTCCATAGGAAGCCTGCGGCCTGTTTCCTCTCGCTAGGCCTGGGCTTTGGAGGTTAGCCACAAATTGGTCGAAGGGGCAGGGGCGGGGAAAGGGGCTGAATGGCCTCGCAGACCAAGGGGGAGGGAGGCCCCCACCCCCACCTAGGCCGGCGCCCAGTCCCCAGGTGGCAACCCCAAGTGCGGGTGAAGGGTTCAGGGGGGTGGCGGGGGAAAGGGGGCATCAATTTACCCTGGGTGGACAGGAGGGGGTGGGGGAGGGTGCAGTCCAGAACCAGGGGGGCAGAAGCTTAAAATGGGAGCCAGGCCCGTTCAGGGGGGATGTCAGGAAGCACTTCACACACACACAGGGGAGCGGGAATCTGGAACTCTCTCCCCCCACCAATAAAGAAGCTGTCGAGGAGGGGAGGGGGTCAACTGGAGATTTCCAAATGGAGGTGGGTAGGTTTTTGTTGGGTTAAGGGGGTTAAAGGTTATGGAACCAGGGTGGGTAGGTGGAGTTAAGATACAGATCAGCCGCGATCTGATTGAATGGAGGGATAGGCTGGAGGGGCTGAATGGCCTCCTCCTGTTCCTCATCAGCGTGGGGCCGAGAGGGACTTTCAATGTGGGGGGGTCCCACTCGTGAGGCGAACGGAAGATGGGTGGGGGTGGGGGGGCAGGGAGGAGGAGGGGGTGATCCACAGGCCCGAAACTCCGTCTCGCAAACGCCGCGGGTCAAAAACCCCGGCCGGGTAAGGTCAAGGTGGCGGCTGGAGACGCCCAGGGGGTCATGGGCGCCCGGCAAAGCTCCCCCAACACGATCCCACCTAAACTGGATCGCGCCAAATACGATCGTCAATCCCCCGGCCTGAATACACGGTCGGGGTGGGAGGTGGGGGCGGGGTGGGAAGGAAGCGAGAAACGGGGGCTTGGCTGCCTCCTAATGGAATGTTCTAGAAGCACAGCTGTTCCTTTCCCCTGCCCTCCCTCCCCAAACATCCGAGGTTACTTCCCCGCCAACCCTCCCTCCCTCCGCATTGGCTACTTCTCCCACAATGCACAGCGGTTACCTGGCACACTTTGACCACTGGGTCTGGTGGTAGAGGCTTTGACGGTGCAGCAGGCCTCAGGAGCGGCTGAGGGGCCAGCTGCAAGGAGAAAACAGAAGCACAGGGGGAGACAAGAGAGGAAAAAAACACACACACACGGAGAGGGGGCATCACAGAGAAAGGTTAGTTGGTCAAGCAACATTCGAGGGTTATTGAAGATGGTGGAGCTAATGACGTGTTGGTTACCGTGGGCAATGGGCAGCGCCGGTTACCATGGCAGCGAGCGGATGGCATGCAGTCAGCGTGCACGGTTAAGGTCGATGGATGGTTATGAATGCAGAGGCCTTGGCGATGGAGGAAATGGGGGGGTCCCCCCCATCTCTGGGTCAGGAGGTCGTGGCTCCGAGCTCCGGAATTCAGGGCTGCACTCCCGGCGCCGGTCCTGAGGGAGTGCCGCACTGCCGGAGGCGCCATCTTCCGGGATAAGGAGGCACCTCTCCCTCCGCCAACCCAGCACCCGCACCCCCCCCTCTCCCCACCATCACCCATTCCCCACCCCCAGCTGCCCCCTCAGGCCAGACGTGGACAATCCCACGTCAGCCCCACTCCCAATCCCAAACTTTGAAGGTTTTCCAGCTCCCAATGTTGTCTTTTCTCTCCCCACTGGCGAACGGGACTCTCCCCCCCACAACGGCTGCGGGCGACGGGGACCCTACAAGGCCCAAGGCCAGGCCCAGCCCAGGGTGCACGGGCAAGGTCCCTCAGCTGCCCCCCTGCCCCAGGAGTGCCAGTCTGCCTCTGCGGTGCCCGGTCACAGGCCCAGGTGTGGGTCTGCCGGGCGGCGCTGGCATCCCCTGAACCCTAGGTGGCACAGGCTTGGCCAGCGGCTGAGCTGGAGCCTGAAGCTAGGCCCTGTCGAACCCCTCATGCCAGCCAGTCCCCTCCAAAGGGGGCCCTTTGCAAACGGGTCAGTTTTCCCTCCCCACCCTCCCTCCGTGGGCTTTCCCCTTTCGCTCTGAACCCTTCATCCCACCCCTACCCGCCCCTTATTGTTTTATTTTCGATCCTTGGACCGGACGTGACTCGTTTCATTGCCGTTCACGGGATGTGGGTGTCGCTGGCCGGGCCCAGCATTTATTGCCCATCCCTAATTGCCCCCTTGAGAAGGTGGTGGGTGAGCTGCCTTCTTGAGCCGCTGCAGTCCCTGTGGTGTAGGTACACCCACCGTGCTGTTAGGGAGGGAGTTCCAGGATTTGGACCCAGCGACAGTGAAGGAACGGCCGATATATTTCCCAAGTCAGGATGGTGAGTGGCTCGGAGGGGAACTTCCAGGTGGTGGTGTTCCCCATGTGTCTGCTGCCCTTGTCCTTCTAGATGGTAGTGGTCGTGGGTTTGGAAGGTGCGGGGATTTTAACAGTGATACGAGGTCCCCGACAAAATTCAACGACCAGAGTTGCTGAGCGAACACCAAACACCCAAATTACCTTAAACGACTGCGCTGGCCTCATTTCAGTTTGCTGGAGCCAATCTGGAGGTTTACACCGCGGCTGGTCAGCAGGGGGCGCCCGGGTGCCATTCTCCATCCTGGAGTCCCTGAAATATTCAGCGGGAGGGCAGAGGGTCAAAGGTCAAAGTGCAAACAGGCTAACCCCACGTCACACCGCCAAACGTTCACGCTTACGCATTGACTGACCAAAAATGGTGGCAATGCCAAAACATGTTCAACTTCCGCGCGCCCGGACCCCCCACATTGGCACAGGAAGCTCCCACACTCTACTACCAGCTTGGGGGAGGGGGGGGATCACAGTCAATCCTCTTTACACTGGTGCGAAGAGGTAGCGATGGTTTTAACCCCACCGGCAACTTCCCTCTCCTGAAGGGGACGATGATTTAGCCAGAACGGGGTCAAGGGTGAGGGACTTCAGTTCATGTGGGAGAGGCTGGGAGAAGCTGGGATTGTTCTCCTTAGAGCGGAGAAGGTTAAGGGGGAGATTGAATCGAGGCGTTCGGAATCAGGAAGGGGGATTCGGACAGAGTAAATAAGGAGAAACTGTTCCCACTGGGCAGGAGGGTCGGTAACCAGAGGGGGACACAGATTGAAGAGAATCGGGGAAAGAACCAGAGGGGGAGATGAGGAGAATTTGTTTTTTATTTACACAGCGAGTTGTTGTGATCTGGAAGGCGCTGCCTGAAAGGGCGGTGGAAGCAGATTCAATAGGAACTTTCAAAAGGGGGGGAATCGGATAAATACTTGAAGGGGAAACAGTTGCAGGGATTTGGGGGGAAAGAAATAGGGGTGTGGGTGGGATTAATTGGATAGATCTTTCAAAGAGCCAGCAGAGGGATGATGGGCCGAATGGTCTCCTGCTGCTCTGGGTCTTTCTGTGACCGGTAACAGCAACAGATCGAAACAGACAAACCCTCATTTCCTCATCCTGTCGCCACCTGCACATTAATGAACAGATGAGTCATGTCGAAGGTCCAAATGACATCACCTCCCCCAACTTCCCGTCAGAATCGTGAAGCAATCCTTCAAATCAAAACCTCCTCAAGGCTGAGCAAGTATGTTCCAGATCCTCCAAAAACATCAAACACTCCCAGGACAGGTACAGCATGGGGTTAGATACAGAGTAAAGCTCCCTCTACACTGTCCCCATCAAACACTCCCAGGACAGGTACAGCACGGGGTTAGATACAGAGTAAAGCTCCCTCTACACTGTCCGCATCAAACACTCCCAGGACAGGTACAGCACGGGGTTAGATACAGAGTAAAGCTCCCTCTACACCGTCCCCATCAAACACTCCCAGGACAGGTACAGCACGGGGTTAGATACAGAGTAAAGCTCCCTCTACACTGTCCCCATCAAAGGGGGATGGGTGGCTACCTAACCACTCACTGTTGCCCCACTCAGATGCAGTGGCTCCACATACTGTGGCATCGCTGTGCCCTAGGGTTCCACCCTGCCCCCGATGCCAAAGGCACACCAAGCTGAAGACCCTAACTGACCTTTGAAGGGGTCGCTCATGTGGCGGTCAGCGCACTTTGACCTCTCGCTTCCGGCGTTGGCCAGTACGGGCAGCGGTGAGGCAAACACGCCTCGTGCCCGCTTGGCAGCGCCGCGCTGACTCTCCTGCTCG
The DNA here is from genome assembly GCF_964194155.1 of Cetorhinus maximus. Classification (NCBI taxonomy): domain Eukaryota; kingdom Metazoa; phylum Chordata; class Chondrichthyes; order Lamniformes; family Cetorhinidae; genus Cetorhinus; species Cetorhinus maximus. The sequence goes on from NW_027596396.1 coordinate 21,756, forward strand.
AAGAGTCAGTCACTCGCGGCTGTCCTCCTCTTCCAGTCAGTTCGATGAGTGTTCAGAAGCTGGATGAGGAAGCAGCTGGCGATGTACAGCAGCTTCCTCCCCGAGCAGACGGAACAGAGATTCAGGCACCGTGCGGTCAGTTTGATGAAAATAGGCTCGGAGCATCCCACAAATCAGCAGCGAGAAGGGACAGCCATTTCCACCAGCATCATAGCCCAGCCAGCGCTGGCTCCTGCTCCATATAGAGACAGCCAAGATTCAGTAAGCAACCATTGAGTCAAATTCTGTCGCTTTGGAGGCAGAGACTGACCAACCCTGTCGGCCAACACGTCAAGGTATACCCGTTGGTGTGGAGAGACTGGGAGAAGCTGGGATTGTTCTCCTTAGAGCGGAGAAGGTTAAGGGGGAGATTGAATCAGGAAGGGGGGTTTCGGACAGAGTCAATAAGGAGAAACTGTTTCCACTGGGCAGGAGGGTCGGTAACCAGAGGGGGACACAGATTGAAGAGAATCGGGGAAAGAACCAGAGGGGGAGAGGAGGAGAATTTGTTTTTTATTGACACAGCGAGTGGTTGTGATCTGGAAGGCGCTGCCTGAAAGGGCGGTGGAAGCAGATTCAATAGGAACTTTCAAAAGGGGGGGAATCGGATAAATACTGGAAGGGGGAACAGTTACAGGGATATTGGGGAGAGAGCTGGAGGGGTGTGGGACTAATTGGACAGATCTTTCAAAGAGCCAGCATGGGAACGATGGGCTGAATGGCCTCACCTGGGCTGTAGGGTTCTATGGCTCTGTGAGCTGGGCAGGATAAGGCCTCCTCGCACACACGCGGCGTTTCTCTGCTCCTGTGATACTGCCTCAAGGTTCAGGTCCTGCTTTGGGAATCAGTGTCGAGAAGGCATTAAACCATTAACCAACTGAGCACGGGAGCCTCGGGCACAGAGTGGGGAGAGTCACCGGGCCAGCAACTCCCTGGGGTCTCGCCCAAAAGCTCCTCAGCTTCGAATCGGGGACTGAGGAACAGGGGAGGGGTCCATTCAGCCCCTCAAGCCTGTTGGGAACAGGAGGGGTCCATTCAGCCCCTCAAGCCTGTTGGGAACAGGAGGGGTCCATTCAGCCCCTCAAGCCTGTTGGGATGCTAGGTGGAATCCCTCCCCACGGCCTGAGGGAGAGGGGAATGGAGGAGGGAGAGGGAGCGAAGTGGGGGTAATCTTTCTCCGAAGCGCAGGCCCACACGAAAGCTGGCTGGGGGGTAGCAGGGAGCACCGAGGAAGAACAGCCCACAAAACCCAAGGGTGGTTCAAAGGTGGAGGGGTGGCCGGAGAGAGGCAGGTGCAGAGAGAGAGAGAGAGGGAAGGAGCAAGCAGCTGAGGGAGAGCAAGACTCGCAGTGAACAATTTACCATTCCGCGTCCTGGGATACCCACTCCCGCAGGGCACCGAGCCGATAGCCACCTGTCGCACTGCATTGTGGGCAAGAAGACAGAGTAATTGGTCAACACGTCAATGGAAGGCACGTGGGGGAGATGGGGGGGTGAGGGGGGGGGGAATCGGGTGGGGGGGGAGAGATACATTGGGGAGGGTATCAAAATCCACAGTGCAATCAATACAGCCTTTACAGAGGAGCCTCACATGGATAGGTTCCTTATGTAGAGTCGCAACGGCACAGGAAGAGGCCATTCAGCCCATCGCGCCCCAGCGCCCTTAGCTAGAGCGAGGGGGGATAGCAGGGCGAAGGGGGAATAGTACTTTCACTCTAAGAGGCAGTGATAAAGAAAGGCCGGGCCAGAGGCTGCTTCCTCTGGCTATTGTTCAATCCCAGCCTCAGTTCCTCGGTCGGTTACACACACACACAGAGAGAGAGGGAGAGAGAGAGAGAGCTGTGCAGAAATTCCTTCACAGACAGGGCTGCTGGGGCTCGGAGTGATTTCACACAGTGACTGCTTCAGGCAGGGAGCACGGCATCTCTTAAAGGGACATTGGATCATCAACTGAAGCAGTGATACAGAGCTATAAAGGGGAGAGCGGGACAGTGGGATTAGTTTGGGATTGATACAGAGCTATAAAGGGGAGAGCGGGGCAGTGGGATTAGTTTGGGATTGATACAGGGCTATGGGGAGGGAGCGGGGCAGTGGGATTAGTTTGGGATTGATACAGGGCTATGGGGAGAGAGCGGGGCAGTGGGATTAGTTTGGGGATTGATACAGGGCTATGGGGAGAGAGCGGGGCAGTGGGATTAATTTGGGATTGATACAGGGCTATGGGGAGAGAGCGGGGCAGTGGGATTAATTTGGGATTGATAACACATTAAAGAATGAGGACTGGAGGAAGCTCTTGGACTGGTTTCGATTGTCTCTGCTTTGGACGAGTGGGTGTGTTCGGTGAGAAAGCGACTGAATTCCTCTCCGGTTTTCAGTTGGGCGGAGGGACAGGGTCAGGGGTCGGGCGGAGGGGCAGGGTCGGGGGTCGGGCGGAGGGGCAGGGTCGGGGGTCGGGCGGAGGGACAGGGTCGGGGGTCGGGCGGAGGGACAGGGTCGGGTGGAGGGACAGGGTCGGGGGTCGGGCGGAGGGACAGGGTCGGGGGTCGGGCGGAGGGACAGGGTCGGGGGTCGGGCGGAGGGACAGGGTCGGGGGTCGGGCGGAGGGACAGGGTCGGGGGTCGGGCGGAGGGACAGGGTCGGGGGTCGGGCGGAGGGACAGGGTCGGGGGTCGGGCGGAGGGACAGGGTCGGGGGTCGGGCGGAGGGACAGGGTCGGGGGTCGGGCGGAGGGACAGGGTCGGGGGTCGGGCGGAGGGACAGGGTCGGGGGTCGGGCGGAGGGACAGGGTCGGGGGTCGGGCGGAAGGACAGGGTCGGGGGTCGGGCGGAAGGACAGGGTCGGGGGTTGGGGGTCGGGCGGAGGGACAGGGTCGGGGGTTGGGAGTTGGGCGGAGGGACAGAGTTGGGGGTCGGGCGGAGCGACAGGGTCGGGGGTTGGGCGGAGGGACAGGGTTGGGAGTCGGGCGGAGGGACAGGGTCGGGGGTTGGGGGTTGGGCGGAGGGACAGGGTTGGGAGTCGGGCGGAGGGACAGGGTCGGGGGTTGGGGGTTGGGCGGAGGGACAGGGTCGGGGGTTGGGGGTTGGGCGGAGGGACAGGGTTGGGGGTCGGGCGGAGGGACAGGGTCGGGGGTTGGGGGTTGGGCGGAGGGACAGGGTCGGGGGTTGGGGGTTGGGCGGAGGGACAGGGTTGGGGGTCGGGCGGAGGGACAGGGTCGGGGGTTGGGTGGAGGGACAAGGTCGGGGGTTGGGTGGAGGGACAAGGTCGGGGGTTGGGCGGAGGGACAGAGTTGGGGGTCGGGCGGAGCGACAGGGTCGGGGGTTGGGTGGAGGGACAGGGTTGGGGGTTGGGGGTTGGGCGGAGGGACAGGGTTGGGAGTCGGGCGGAGGGACAGGGTCGGGGGTTGGGGGTTGGGCGGAAGGACAGGGTCGGGGGTTGGGGGTTGGGCGGAGGGACAGGGTCGGGGGTTGGGGGTTGGGCGGAGGGACAGGGTCGGGGGTTGGGGGTTGGGCGGAGGGACAGGGTTGGGAGTCGGGCGGAGGGACAGGGTCGGGGGTTGGGGGTTTGGCGGAGGGACAGGGTCGGGGGTTGGGGGTTGGGCGGAGGGACAGGGTTGGGAGTCGGGCGGAGGGACAGGGTCGGGGGTTGGGGGTTGGGCGGAGGGACAGGGTCGGGGGTTGGGGGTTGGGCGGAGGGACAGGGTCGGGGGTTGGGGGTTGGGCGGAGGGACAGGGTTGGGAGTCGGGCGGAGGGACAGGGTCGGGGGTTGGGGGTTGGGCGGAGGGACAGGGTTGGGGGTCGGGCGGAGGGACAGGGTCGGGGGTTGGGGGTTGGGCGGAGGGACAGGGTCGGGGGTTGGGCGGAGGGACAGGGTTGGGGGTCGGGCGGAGGGACAGGGTTGGGTGGAGGGACAAGGTCGGGGGTTGGGTGGAGGGACAAGGTCGGGGGTTGGGCGGAGGGACAGGTTTGCGGGTTGGGACTGGGTCGGGGGTTGGGCGGAGGGACAGGGTCGGGGGTTGGGCGGAGCGACAGGGTCGGGGGTTGGGTGGAGGGACAGGGTCGGGGGTTGGGCGAAGGGACAGGGTCGGGGGTTGGGGGTTGGGCGGAGGGACTGGGTCGGGGGTTGGGGGTTGAGCGGAGGGACGGGGTCGGGGGTTGGGGGTTGGGCGGAGGGACAGGGTCGGGGGTTGGGGGTTGGGCGGAGGGACAGGGTCGGGGGTTGGGGGTTGGGGGTTGAGCGGAGGGACTGGGTCGGGGGTTGGGGGTTGAGCGGAGGGACGGGGTTGGGGGTTGGGCGGATGGTCAGGGTGACAGGCGTCTAGACTGAGGTACAGGGGCATTGCAATTTGCCTGGAGGGCCCGGAGGGGTTTGTCCTGTCCCTCAGAGCAGGGGTGTTGGGGGATTTGGGAGAGCCCTGACTGGGGGATTTGGGAGAGCCCTGACTGGGGGATTTGGGAGAGCCCTGACTGGGGGATTTGGGAGAGCCCTGACTGGGGGATTTGGGAGAGCCCTGACTGGGGGATTTGGGAGAGCCCTGACTGGGGGATTTGGGAGAGCCCTGACTGGGGGATTTGGGAGAGCCCTGACTGGGGGATTTGGGAGAGCCCTGACTGGGGGGTTCTCACTGACCTGTAGCGCTGTGGGCTGCCCTTTCCCAGTCTCTGGAGCTCGGATCGCAGTAGCTCCCGTTTGCAGTAACACAGGGAGAGCGAGGCCACGAGGATCAGCAGGAACGTCACCAATAGGGCAGCTACCAAGGCACCGTTACCTGTACCAGGGGACAGAGCAAAGCAACCTCGTTACAACCTCTCCCAAACCGAGCCGAGCACAGAGTTAACGCAATCCCAAGGCCCGGGCTAATACCCTGGGGGACCCGGGTCCCACCCCCACCCCCCGGGCGGCTGGTGGGATTTAAATTCGATTAATAAATCTGGGAATATAAAGTGAGTCTCAGTGACGGTGACCATGACGACCATCATCGACTGTCATAAAAACCCCACCTGGGTCACTCATGCCCTTTAGGGAGGGAAATCTGCCCTCCTTACCCAGTCTGGCCTACACGTGACTCCAGACCCCACAGCCACGTGGTCGACTCTTAAACTGCTCCCCCTCGTGAAATGGCCGAGCGAGACCCTCGGTTTTCCAAGACGCTCGAGAAGGCCGAAATGGGAGCCAGGCCCGTTCAGGGGGGATGTCAGGAATCTGGAACTCTCTCCCTCCACCCCCCACAACCAAAAAAAGCTGTCGAGGCTGGGAGGGGAGGGGAGGGCAGTTTGTAAAATTCCAGACGTAGAGGGCTAGATGTTTGTTGGGTAAGGGGACCAAGGGTTGCGGAGCTAACTTGGAGTTCTGATACAGAACAGCCATGATCTGTGCGAATGCAGGAACAGGCTCGAAGGGCTGAATGGCCACCAAATGCAAGTGGAAGAAATGCTCCAGTTGGAGGCTCTTGGGTAACTGCATCTTCCACAACTTATGGTTCATGGTGCCCAGAGGCTGGAGGCTGTAGTTATTCTCTGCTCATTGGCTGCTCGATCAGTTGGCAGTCTATACCTCACACAGCTCGCTCCACCGGACTTTCAGATACACCTCTCGCCGCTGGCACTCACCTCTCAGTCAGATTGTCATTACTTCTCACACTAGAGACTTCAGGACCCATCCCAGGCCATCTATCAAGGTGTCAAGTACTGAGGGAGTGCCGCACTGTCGGAGGGTCAGTACTGAGGGAGCGCCGCACTGTCGGAGGGTCAGTACTGAGGGAGCGCCGCACTGTCGGAGGGTCAGTACTGAGGGAGCGCCGCACTGTCGGAGGGTCAGTACTGAGGGAGCGCCGCACTGTCGGAGGGTCAGTACTGAGGGAGTGCCGCACTGTCGGAGGGTCAGTACTGAGGGAGCGCCGCACTGTCGGAGGGTCAGTACTGAGGGAGCGCCACACTGTCGGAGGGTCAGTGCTGAGGGAGCGCCGCACTGTCGGAGGGTCAGTACTGAGGGAGCGCCGCACTGTCGGAGGGTCAGTACTGAGGGAGCGCCGCACTGTCGGAGGGTCAGTACTGAGGGAGCGCCGCACTGTCGGAGGGTCAGTGCTGAGGGAGCGCCGCACTGTCGGAGGGTCAGTGCTGAGGGAGTGCCGCACTGTCGGAGGGTCAGTACTGAGGGAGTGTCGCACTGTCGGAGGGTCAGTACTGAGGGAGTGCCGCACTGTCGGACGGGCTGGGCCAGAGAGTGGGATTTGGGACCTGTGGCAGGTCAGAGCTGGGGCGAGTGGGCTGAACCTGAGGCTGGACAAGTCCGGAGGTTGAGGAGCTGGAATATCAGACGGAGGGACTGCCCTTCTCCAGATTGTAAAGATTCTTTGGCTCCCTCCCCTTCCTTCCTGAAGGGAATAATTGTGGAGCCTGCCTCATGTTTCTAAACGTACAACACTGAATTTGACAAGGGCCTGATAAACCAGACGGAGTCGAATAGTCTCCAGACAGGCCGGAGGGTCAGCAAGGCAGGACCACAATATTGGGCCTTCTCCCAGAAGCCATTGCACCCGACCTAATTTAGGATCAACACCAAAACATTCAAGTGGCCGCTGAGGTTTCTGAGGTGGATCTTAGTGAATTGAGTTGCGGGGGTTACAGAGAGTTCACTGCAGGGCTGACATCACTCAGGCCTCGAGGGGCAGGACTCAGTGCCCAGAGGAATGCAACAGAGGAAATCCTATCTGGGAACGGCCAGCTCCTGGCGGCTGGTGTGGGGGCAGGGGGCTGAGAGAGAGAGAGAGAGAGAGGGGGGGATGAGGGCCTGCAGGCCTCCCCCTTGTCGGCCGCCTTGGCGCCTGGGTCACCATCGAGGCACGAGGTCCCCACACCCCAGCGGGGCACAGTCCCTCCTGCCCTTGAGGCGAGGGTAGCCCACGTGGGAGTTGGGCGGGATACCTATTGATTTACAGGAGAGCCCGCTTGGGGGGTGATAGAATATCACCTGTTTCAGGAGGAGGCGGACAGAGTTGTGGAGAGAGAGAGAGAGAGAGAAAGAGACAGAGAGAGAGAGAGGGAGGAAAGCGGAGGGGGGGGCGGAAGAGAGAGAGAGAGAGACAGTAGAGAGAGAGAGAGAGTGAGAGTGGGAGAGAGGAGGTAGGAGAGAGAGAGAGAGACAGGGAGAGGAAGGCAGGAGAGAGAGACAGAGAGAGAAGGGGGAGTGACAGAGATGGAGAGGAAGGAGGAGAGAGAGAGGGAGACAGGGAGAGGAAGGCAGGAGAGAGAGACAGAGAGAGAAGGGGGAGTGACAGAGATGGAGAGGAAGGAGGAGAGAGAGAGGGAGACAGGGAGAGGAAGGCAGGAGAGAGAAAGGTAGGAGAGAGAGAGGAAAGCAGGGGGGAGAGAGGGAGAGAGAGAAGAGGAAGGCAGGAGAGAGGCAGAGATGAGAGTAGTGAAAAAGAGAGAGAGAAAGAGAGAGGCTGGCAGGAGAGAGAGAGAAAGATAGAGGATTGAGAGAGAGGAAGAGGAAGGCAGGGGAGAGAGAGTGATGGAGCGGAAGGCAGGAGAGAGAAAGAGAGACAGGGAGATGAAGGCAGGAGAGAGAGACAGAGAGAGAAGAGGGAGTGACAGAGATGGAGAGGAAGGAGGAGAGAGAGAGAGAGACAGGCAGAGAGAGAGAGAGGGGCTGACAGAGAGAAAGAGAGGCTGACAGAGAGGGAGGAGGGCAGGAGAGAGAGTGAGAGAAAGGGAGAGGAAGGCAGGAGAGAGGCGGAAGTGAGAGGAGCGGAAAAGAGAGAGAACAAGAGAGGATGGCAGGAGAGAGAGAGAGAAAGATAGGTAGGGGAAGGAGAGAGAGGGAGAGAGAGAGGAAGGCAGGAGAGAGAGAGAGACAGGGAGAGGGAGGGGAGAGAGAGAGAGAATGAGAGAGAGAGGAGGTAGGAGAGAGAGAGAGAGACAGGGAGAGGAAGGCAGGAGAGAGAGAGAGAGGGAGAGGGAGGGGAGAGAGAGAGAGACACACACAGACAGCAGGCAGAAGGGGGAGAGAGAGGGATAGGGAGAGAGGGAGAGAGAGAGAAAGATAGGTAGAGGAGGGAGAGAGAGAGTGAGAGAGATAAGGAGAAAAAGAAAGAGAGAGAAGAATAAAGTGGAAATGTGAATGGAACATTTTGCATTTTATCCAGTAAATAATTCCAGGGAATTTCATGTCGCTCTGCATTGGGTGGGGTTTGAAGAGGTTAAGCTACCTCGGGGTTCCTGGACTGGGCCGCTGTCAATGCTTCCTCCATAGCCAGAGCCCTGACAGAAAGGTGGAGCCCAGCCGGCGTCACAGTGACAGTTATTATTACTGTTACAAACCTACAGGAGAGAGAGAGAGAGAGACAGGTCAGGAACACTGTCAACGCTTCAGATCACACCACACAGAGTAAAAACATCACTGGAAAATTATACACGGGTTTGGAACTGGGAGTCAACGGGAAGGGGTTTGGGATTGGGATTGTGTACAGTGGGAGTGAACGGGAAGGGGTTTGGGATTGAGGTTGTGGACAGTGGGAGTGAACGGGAAGGGGTTTGGGTCCATTGGGATTGTGGACAGTGGGAGTGAAGGGGAAGGGGTTTGGGTCCATTGGGATTGTGGACAGTGGGAGTGAACAGGAAGGGGTTTGGGTCCATTGGGATTGTGGACAGTGGGAGTGAACAGGAAGGGGTTTGGGTCCATTGGGATTGTGTACAGTGGGAGTGAACAGGAAGGGGTTTGGGTCCATTGGGATTGTGTACAGTGGGAGTGAACGGGAAGGGGTTTGGGATTGGGATTGTGGAGAGTGGGAGTGAATGGGAAGGGGTTGGGGTCCATTGGGATTGTGTACAGTGGGAGTGAACGGGAAGGGGTTTGGGCCCATTGGGATTGTGTACAGTGGGAGTGAACGGGAAGGGGTTTGGGATTGGGATTGTGTACAGTGGGAGTGAATGGGAAGGGGTTTGGGTCCATTGGGATTGTGTACAGTGGGAGTGAACAGGAAGGGGTTTGGGCCCATTGGGATTGTGTACAGTGGGAGTGAACGGGAAGGGGTTTGGGATTGGGATTGTGTACAGTGGGAGTGAACGGGAAGGGGTTTGGGTCCATTGGGATTGTGTACAGTGGGAGTGAACAGGAAGGGGTTTAGGCCCATTGGGATTGTGTACAGTGGGAGTGAACGGGAAGGGGTTTGGGATTGGGATTGTGTACGGTGGGAGTGAATGGGGAGGTGTTTGGGATTGGGATTGTGTACAGTGGGAGTGAACGGGAAGGGGTTTGGGTCCATTGGGATTGTGTACGGTGGGAGTGAACGGGAAGGGGTTTGGGATTGGGATTGTGGACAGTGGGAGTGAACGGGAAGGGGTTTGGGATTGGGATTGTGGACAGTGGGAGTGAACGGGAGCCGGGAAGCGTGTATCTGGCCTCCCCTTCAACAAGGGGCGAGATCTTCACTCTGGAAACACCGGTTGGAAAGGGGAGACTGAAGGTATAAATCCCGGTGGGATTGTCCTCTTCGCTGCCTTTGAACATATCACCTGACAGGCCCTATGAAGGGTTCATCTTACCCCGTGAGTGTTACACTTCTGTTGGCATTCCTGTACTCCGAACATGGAGACGTCCTGGCATGTCCGATTGATGCAGGCCTGAAGGGATGAGAAGCGATGTTACAAAGGGGGCTTGTTGAGAAATCGGGGCAGGAGAAGGCCATTCAGCCCCTCCAGCCTGCTCCGCCACTCAATAAGATCATGGCTGATTTGTTACCACAGTTCCACTTTCCCAACCAACCTCCTTATTCCCAAAAATCCATCAAAGTCTGCCTTGAATATACTCACGACTGGGAATCCACAGCTCTCTGGAGTAGAGAATTCCTATAGCAACTACATCAGTGAGAACTGAAATGTTAATGGACGCAGAGGGTCACAACTGAGCCCCCTCACGCTACAGCCCGAGCAGAGCCAAAGCAGGTCACACAACCATCCCCTCAGCACGCCGCCCATTCCTGGTGGACCTCAGTACCGGTCACTGGAGGGGGGAGAAATGGAGCTGGGGCAAAAGTTCGGCCTGTGAGGCAAAATGAGCCAGGAGCTCGGGGTACCCCACCACTACCCTGTGGAGCCCCACACAACCTCCCCGACAGCCCTGCCAGGGAATGAGTCCGCACCTGAGTCCCGGAATGTTGGGATCGGGATGAGCTACGATGCCTCCTGCAGTCAAACAGCCACTGGAGGCTCACTATCCAGTTAAGACCAGGTGAGTTGCCACCTGAGCATCTATTACCTACACTGGTGGGAAACAAAAGATGCCAAATGGTGTGGCACAGGTGGACTCATGGCTTCCTGTCAAGGTGACCTGTGTAGATACATCCAGGGGAATCTCAGGGGCCACGTATGAAGGTACAATCGCTGCTCCCCTTAACACCCCAGCATCCCAAACTTCCGGATATCCACGGACCCTGGCAGCCTGATCGAGGATCCTCTCTGTTAAGGAAGCACCAAAACCAACCCCCAGCCTTCAGCCCTGTGATACTCTATACACTGCAGCCGCCCTCAAACAGAACTGTGGGACTTGCATTTCTCTAGTGCCTTTCTCCACCTCAGGACATCCCAAAGCACTTCACAGCCAATGAAGTGGTTATTTTTTCCAAGTGTGGTCACTATGATAATGTAGGAGGTGTGGCAGCCATTTTGTGCACAGCAAGCTCCCACAAGCAGCATTCTAATGATGACCATATCATCAGCTCCAAGTGATATTGGTTGAGGCATGAAAATTGGCCAAAACCACGGGGAGAACTATCCCCACCGCCCTCACACCAACCCCCACCCTCCACCCCTCTTCCAACAGTGACCGTGGGATCTTTAACATCCACCCGAATTATGGACTGAAATCCCCAGTTTGAATATCCGGATCTCTGACCACACTATTCTAAATGTAACAATGACAAATTAGCCTCAGGACCCTCTGGCCCCCCCAGTACCTTTTGTTTACCACACACTGTGCCCGGCATAACCATTGCCGGGTCGGCAATGTCGTCCCCAAAGTTGAAGTAGGTTCCCCGGCAACTGTATTCTTCTCTGCCGACCTTGATGTTGGTCACCAGGATTTCCGCATTCGACCCAAGGACTGGACGGTCATTCCCTCCCTGGCACTGGACCTTCCCACACTTCGCATCCCTGGGAACAAGACAAAATAGGGAGGGAGTCAGGACAACAACAACTTGCACTCACACAGCACCTCAAATAGAATTAAACACCTCGGGGTGCCCCACAGGAACCTTATCCGGCAGAATCTGACCCCGATCCTCGTCAGGAGATATCAGGGACAGGCCACCATGAGCTCGGTTAAAGAGGTTGGTTTGAAGGAGCGTCTTAAAGGAGGAGAGAGAGAGAGAGAGAGCGACAGAGCGAGAGAGATCCTAGAACCATAGAAGACAACAGCACAGAAAACAGGCCATTCGGCCTTTCTAGTCTGTGCCGAAATATTACTCCGCTAGTCCCATTGACCTGCACCCAGTCCATAACCCTCCAGACCTCTCCCATCCATGTACCTATCCAATTTATTCTTAAAACTTAAGAGTGAGCCCACATTTACCACGTCAGATGGTAGCTCGTTCCACACTCTCACCACTCTCTGAGTGAAGAAGTTCCCTCTAAACCTTTCCCCTTTCACCCTAAAGCCATGTCCTCTCGTGTTTATCTCTCCTAATCTAAGTGGAAAGAGCCTACTCGCATTTACTCTGTCTATACCCCTCATAATTTTGTAAACTTCTATCAAATCTCCCCTCATTCTTCTACGTTCCAAGGAATAAAGTCCTAACCTGTTTAATCTTTCCCTGTAACTCAACTCCTTAAGACCCGGCAACATCCTAGTAAATCTCCTCTGCACTCTCTCAATCTTACTGAGATCCTTCCTGTAGTTAGGTGACCAGAACTGCACACAATACTCCAAAGTTGGCCTCACCAATGTCTTATACAACCTCACCATAACATCCCAACTCCTATACTCAATACTTTGATTTATGAAGGCCAGTATGCCAAAAGCTTTCTTTACAACCCTGTCTACCTGTGATGCCACTTTCAGGGAATTATGTATCTGAACTCCCAGAACCCTTTGTTCCTCCGCACTCCTCAGTGCCCTGCCATTTACTGTGTATGTCCTACCTTGGTTTGACCTTCCAAAATGCAACACCTCACACTTTTCCGCATTAAATTCCATCTGCCATTTTCTGGCCCATTTTTCCAGTTGGTCCAGATCTCTCTGCAAGCTTTGAAAGCCTTCCTCACTGTCCACAACGCCTCCAATCTTAGTGTCATCAGCAAACTTGCTGATCCAATTTACCACATTATCATCCAAATCATTGATATAGACAACAAACAACAATGGTCCCAGTACAGATCCCTGAGGCACACCACTAGTCACAGACCTCCAGTCTGAGAAGCAATCATCCACTACCACTCTCTGTCTTCTCCCACACAGCCAATTTCGAATCCAGTTTACAACCTCTCCATGGATACCAAGTGTCTGAACCTTCTGAACTAACCTCCCATGTGGGACCCTGTCAAAGGCCTTACTAAAGTCCATGTAGACAACACCCACAGCCTTTCCTTCACCTACTTTCTTGGTAACCTCCTTGAAAAACTCTACAAGGTTCGTTAAACACGACCTACCACGCACAAAGCCATGCTGACTATCCTTAATCAGCCCGTGGCTGTCCAAATAATTATATATCCGATCTCTCAGAACACCTTCCAATAATTTACCTACTACTGACATCAGGCTCACTGGCCTGTAATTACCTGGTTTACTTTGGAGCCTTTTTTAAACAACGGAACAACATGAGCTACCCTCCAATCCTCCGGCACCTCACCCGTGGCTAAGGACATGTTAAATATTTCTGCCAGGGCCCCTGCAATTTCTACACTAGTCTCCCGCAAGGTCCGAGGGAATATCATGTCAGATCGAGAGAGACAGAGAAAGGGAGACAGAGAGAGAGAAAACAGGCGACCAAAAGCTCGGTCAAAGAGGCCAGTTTTAAGGAGCATCTTAAAGGAGGAGAGAGACCGAGAGAGAGACAACGAGAGACAGAGTGAGAGAGATTGAGAGAGAGACAGAGAAAGGGAGACAGAGAGAGAGAGAGAGAGAGAGAGAACACGCTGGGATGGAGAGGGGGAGAGCGGGAGGAGCAGTGTAGGGGCTGGAGAAGGTTACAGAGATAGGGAGGGGTGTAGTGGCTGGAGGAGGTTACAGAGATAGGGAGGGGTGTAGGGGCTGGAGAAGGTTACAGAGATAGGGAGGGGTGTAGGGTCTGGAGGAGGTTACAGAGATAGGGAGGGGTGTAGGGGCTGGAGGAGGTTACAGAGATAGGGAGGGGTGTAGGGGCTGGAGGAGGTTACAGAGATAGGGAGGGGTGTAGGGGCTGGAGGAGGTTACAGAGATAGGGAGGGGTGTAGGGTCTGGAGAAGGTTACAGAGATAGGGAGGGGTGTAGGGGCTGGAGGAGGTTACAGAGATAGGGAGGGGTGTAGGGACTGGAGAAGGTTACAGAGATAGGGAGGGGTGTAGGGGCTGGAGAAGGTTACACAGATAGGGAGGGTTGTAGGGGCTAGAGGAGGTTACAGAGATAGGGAGGGGTGGAGGGGCTGGAGGAGGTTACAAAGATGGGAGGGTTGTAGGGGCTAGAGGAGGTTACAGAGATACTCCTCCCTATCTCTGTAACCTCCCCCAGGTGGACATCTTGAAGTTCCCACCAACTGGTCTCAGCATTGCAGGTATAAATGGAGACCAGTTTCCCTCAGGTGAGGGATCTCTAATATAGACACACAATTGCAGGCAAGGGAGAGAGAGGAGGAAGCCAGTTAGGGAAGCCTTCCTCCCTCAGCTTATTCTCCATCAAGACTGCCATCAAAACCAGCAACATCGTAACTTCAATCTCTTCCTCTCTCTCAGTGATATCCAGCGAATTACAAACTATCTGGTCAGTATTCTGCTGTCCATCAACTGAACTGATTCTGTTCAGAATAAACAACGAGGTCTTCCTCAACTCCCATCAAGGACAGGGGGGATTCACAGTTCTAAGGTGAATGAATGACCTTTTTAAAAACTAATCGCAGGTTAGAATCCACATGGCCAGATCATACCAAACCCTTCCCGTTAGTAAAAGAATTCTTCACTCCTGAGAGATATGACTCTAACAAAGGAGAGTGTCAAAGGAGGATAAATATACGCGGAATGGAATCCCAGCAGGAATTCGGGATGGGGGTGAGAGGGGAGGGTGAGGGGTAATATTGGGATCATACTCACTTGTCAGCACATGTGAGGAATGTTCCGTCTGGGAGCTCCCCACAGTTTCCGTATTTATCCCCCTTCATATTGACGGTGGAGAAGCAGATATCATGGGCTTGAATAGAACCTGGCAGAGAAAAAGTACCGGTCAGAATAAAACATTAACCCTGCTAACTCTAACCCACTCTCGCACACCCGTCACTCTAACCCACTCTCACACACCCGTCACTCTAACCCACTCTCACACACCCGTCACTCTAACCCACTCTCACACACCCGTCACTCTAACCCACTCTCACACACCCGTCACAGTAACCCACTCTCACACACCCGTCACTCTAACCCACTCTCACACTCCCGTCACTAAAACCCACTCTCACACACCCGTCACTCTAACCCACTCTCACACACCCGTCACTCTAACCCACTCTCACACACATGTCAATCTAAACCCCTCTCACACACCCGTCACTCTAACCCTCTCTCACACACCCGTCACTCTAACCCACTCTCACACACACGTCACTCTAACCCACTCTCACACACCCGTAACTCTAACCCACTCTCACACACCCGTCACTGTAACCCACTCTCACACACCCGTCACTCTAACCCTCTCTCACACACCCGTCACTCTAACCCACTCTCACACACACGTCACTCTAACCCACTCTCACACACCCGTAACTCTAACCCACTCTCACACACCCGTCACTCTAACCATCTCACTCACACCCGTCACTCTAACCCACTCTCACACACCCGTCACTGTAACCCACTCTCACACACCCGTCACTCTAACCCACTCTCACACACCCGTCACTGTAACCCACTCTCACACACCCGTCACTCTAACCCACTCTCGCACACCCGTCACTCTAACCCACTCTCACACTCCCGTCACTAAAACCCACTCTCACACACCCGTCACTCTAACCCACTCTCACACACCCGTCACTCTAACCCACTCTCACACACATGTCAATCTAAACCCCTCTCACACACCCGTCACTCTAACCCACTCTCACACACCCGTCAATCTAACCCACTCTCACACACCCGTCACTCTAACCCACTCTCACACACCCGTCACTCTAACCCACTCTCACACACCCGTCACTCTAACGCACTCTCACACACCCGTCACTCTAACCCACTCTCACACACCCGTCACTCTAACCCACTCCCGCACACCCGTCACTCTAACCCACTCTCCCACACCCGTCACTGTAACCCACTCACACACCCGTCACTGTAACCCACTCTCACACACCCGTCACTCTAACCATCTCACTCACACCCGTCACTCTAACCCACTCTCACACACCCGTCACTCTAACCCGCTCTCACAAACCCGTCACTCTAACCCGCTCTCACACACCCGTCACTCTAACCCACTCTCACACACCCGTCACTGTAACCCACTCTCACACACCCGTCACTGTAACCCACTCTCACACAACCGTCAGTCTAACCCACTCTCACACACCCGTCACTCTAACCCACTCTCACACACCCGTCACTCTAACCCACTCTCACACACCCGTCACTCTAACCCACTCTCACACACCCGTCACTCTAACCCACTCTCACGCACCCGTCACTCTAACCCACTCTCACGCACCCGTCACTCTAACCAACTCTCACGCATCCGTCACTCTAACCCACTCTCGCCCACCCGTCACTCTAACCCACTCTCGCACACCCGTCACTGTAACCCACTGTCGCACACCCGTCACCGTAACCCACTGTAGCACACCCATCACTGTAACCCACTGTCGCACACCCGTCACTGTAACCCACTCTCGCACACCCGTCACTGTAACCCTCTCTCACACACCCGTCAATCTAACCCACTCTCACACACCCGTCACTGTAACCCAGTCTCACACACCCGTCACTCTAAACCACTCTCACACACCCGTCACTCTAACCCACTCTCACACACCCGTCACTCTAATCCACTCTCACATACCCGTCACTCTAACCCACTCTCACACACCCGTCACTCTAACCCACTCTCACACATCTGTCACTCTAAACCACTCTCACACACCCGTCACTGTAACCCACTCTCACACACCCGTCACTCTAACCCACTCTCACACACCCGTCACTCTAACCCACTCTCACACACACGTCACTCTAACCCACTCTCACGCACCCGTCACTCTAACCCACTCTCAAACACCCGTCACTCTAACCCGATCTCACACACCCGTCACTGTAACCCGCTCTCACACACCCGTCACTCTAACCCACTCTCACAAACCCGTCACTGTAACCCACTCTCACACACCCGTCACTCTAACCCACTCTCACACACCCGTCACTCTAACCCACTCTCACGCACCCGTCACTCTAACCCACTCTCACGCAGCCGTCACTCTAACCCACTCTCACACACCCGTCACTGTAACCCACTCTCACACACCGATCATTGTAAACCACTCTCACACACCCGTCACTCTAACCCACTCTCTCACACCCGTCACTCTAACCCACTCTCACACACCCGTCACTAACCCACTCTCACACACCCGTCACTCTAACCCACTCTCACACACCCGTCACTCTAACCCAGTCTCACACACCCGTCACTCTAACCCACTCTCCCACACCCGTCACTGTAACCCACTCTCACACACCGATCACTGTAACCCACTCTCACACACCCGTCACTCTAACCCAGTCTCACACACCCGTCACTCTAACCCACTCTCCCACACCCGTCACTGTAACCCACTCTCACACACCGATCACTGTAACCCACTCTCACACACCCGTCACTGTAAACCACTCTCTCACACCCGTCACTCCAACCCACTCTCACACACCCGTCACTCTAACCCACTCTCACACACCCGTCACTCTAACCCACTCCACGCACCCGTCACTCTAACCCACACTCACACACCCGTCACTCTAACCCACTCTCCCACACCCGTCACTGTAACCCACTCACACACCCGTCACTGTAACCCACTCTCACACACCCGTCACTCTAACCATCTCACTCACACCCGTCACTCTAACCCACTCTCACACACCCGTCACTCTAACCCGCTCTCACACACCCGTCACTCTAACCCGCTCTCACACACCCGTCACTGTAACCCACTCTCACACACCCGTCACTGTAACCCACTCTCACACACCCGTCACTGTAACCCACTCTCACACACCCGTCAGTCTAACCCACTCTCACACACCCGTCACTCTAACCCACTCTCACACACCCGTCACTCTAACCCACTCTCACGCACCCATCACTCTAACCCACTCTCACACACCCGTCACTCTAACCCACTCTCACGCACCCGTCAATCTAACCCACTCTCACGCAACCGTCACTCTAACCAACTCTCAGGCATCCGTCACTCTAACCCACTCTCGCCCACCCGTCACTCTAACCCACTCTCGCACACCCGTCACTGCAACCCACAGTCACACACCCGTCACTGTAACCCACTGTCGCACACCCGTCACTGTAACCCACTGTCGCACACCCGTCACTGTAACCCACTGTCGCACACCCGTCACTGTAACCCACTCTCGCACACCCGTCACTGTAACCCTCTCTCACACACCCGTCAATCTAACCAACTCTCACACACCCGTCACTGTAACCCAGTCTCACACACCCGTCACTCTAACCCACTCTCACACACCCGTCACTGTAACCCACTCTCACACACCGGTCACTGTAACCCACTCTCACACACCCGTCACTGTAACCCACTCTCTCACACCCGTCACTCTAACCCACTCTCACACACCCGTCACTCTAATCCACTCTCACACACCCGTCACTCTAACCCACTCTCACACACCCGTCACTCTAACCCACTCTCACACACCCGTCACTCTAACCCACTCTCACACACCCGTCACTCTAACCCACTCTCACACACACGTCACTCTAACCCACTCTCACACACCCGTCACTGTAACCCACTCTCACACACCCGTCACTCTAACCCACTCTCACGCACCCGTCACTCTAACCCACTCTCACACACCCGTCACTCTAACCCACTCTCATACACCCGTCACTCTAACCCACTCTCACGCACCCGTCACTCTAACCCACTCTCACGCACCCGTCACTCTAACCAACTCTCACGCATCCGTCACTCTAACCCACTCTCGCCCACCCGTCACTGTAACCCACTGGCGCACTCCCGTCACTGTAACCCACTGTCGCACACCCGTCACTGTAACCTACTGTCGCACACCCGTCACTGTAACCCACTCTCACACACCCGTCACTCTAAACCACTCTCACACACCCGTCACTCTAACCCAGTCTCACACACCCGTCACTCTAACCCAGTCTCACACACCCGTCACTGTAACCCACTCTCACACACCGATCACTGTAACCCACTCTCACACACCCGTCACTGTAACCCACTCTCACACACCCGTCACTCTAACCCACTCTCACACACCCTGCTCACACTAACCCACTCTCGCACACCCGTCACTCTAACCCACTCTCACACACCCGTCACTCTAACCCACTCTCACACACCCGTCACTCTTACCCACTCTCACACACCCGTCATTCTAACCCACTGCCGCACACCCGTCACTCTAACCCAATCTCCCACACCCGTCACTGTAACCCACTCTCACACACCCGTCACTGTAACCCAGTCTCACACACCCGTCACTCCAACCTACTCACTCACACCGGTCACTCTAACCCACTCTCGCACACCCGTCACTCTAACCCGCTCTCACACACCCGTCACTCTAACCCGCTCTCACACACCCGTCACTCTAACCCGCTCTCACACACCCGTCACTGTAACCCACTCTCACAAACCCGTCACTGTAACCCACTCACACACCCGTCACTCTAACCCACTCTCACACACCCGTCACTCTAACCCACTCTCACACACCCGTCACTCTAACCCACTCTCATACACCCGTCACTCTAACCCACTCTCACGCACCCGTCACTCTAACCCACTCTCACAAACCCGTCACTCTAACCCACTCTCACACACCCGTCACTCTAACCCACTCTCACACACCCGTCACTCTAACCCACTCTCACACACCCGTCACTCTAACCCAGTCTCACGCACCCGTCACTCTAACCCACTCTCACACACCCGTCACTGTAACCCACTCTCACACACCGATCACTGTAACCCACTCTCACACAACCGTCACTCTAACCCACTCTCTCACACCCGTCACTCTAACCCACTCTCACACACCCGTCACTAACCCACTCTCACACACCCGTCACTCTAACCCACTCTCACACACCCGTCACTCTAACCCAGTCTCACACACCCGTCACTCTAACCCACTCTCCCACACCCGTCACTGTAACCCACTCACACACACCGATCACTGTAACCCACTCTCACACACCCGTCACTCTAACCCAGTCTCACACACCCGTCACTCTAACCCACTCTCCCACACCCGTCACTGTAACCCACTCTCACACACCGATCACTGTAACCCACTCTCACACACCCGTCACTGTAACCCACTCTCTCACACCCGTCACTCCAACCCACTCTCACACACCCGTCACTCTAACCCACTCTCACACACCCGTCACTCTAACCCGCTCTCACACACCCGTCACTCTAACCCGCTCTCACACACCCGTCACTGTAACCCACTCTCACACACCCGTCACTGTAACCCACTCTCACACACCCGTCACTGTAACCCACTCTCACACACCCGTCAGTCTAACCCACTCTCACACACCCGTCACTCTAACCCACTCTCACACACCCGTCACTCTAACCCACTCTCACGCACCCGTCACTCTAACCCACTCTCACACACCCGTCACTCTAACCCACTCTCACGCACCCGTCACTATAACCCACTCTCACGCACCCGTCACTCTAACCAACTCTCAGGCATCCGTCAATCTAACCCACTCTCGCCCACCCGTCACTCTAACCCACTCTCGCACACCCGTCACCGTAACCCACTGTCACAAACCCGTCACCGTAACCCACTGTCGCACACCCGTCACTGTAACCCACTGTCGCACACCCGTCACTGTAACCCACTCTCGCACACCCGTCACTGTAACCCTCTCTCACACACCCGTCAATCTAACCCACTCTCACACACCCGTCACTGTAACCCAGTCTCACACACCCGTCACTCTAACCCACTCTCACACACCCGTCACTGTAACCCACTCTCACACACCGTTCACTGTAACCCACTCTCACACACCCGTCACTGTAACCCACTCTCTCACACCCGTCACTCTAACCCACTCTCACACACCCGTCACTCTAATCCACTCTCACACACCCGTCACTCTAACCCACTCTCACACACCCGTCACTCTAACCCACTCTCACACACCCGTCACTCTAACCCACTCTCACACACCCGTCACTCTAACCCACTCTCACACACACGTCACTCTAACCCACTCTCACACACCCGTCACTGTAACCCACTCTCACACACCCGTCACTCTAACCCACTCTCACGCACCCGTCACTCTAACCCACTCTCACACACCCGTCACTCTAACCCACTCTCATACACCCGTCACTCTAACCCACTCTCACGCACCCGTCACTCTAACCCACTCTCACGCACCCGTCACTCTAACCAACTCTCACGCATCCGTCACTCTAACCCACTCTCGCCCACCCGTCACTGTAACCCACTGGCGCACACCCGTCACTGTAACCCACTGTCGCACACCCGTCACTGTAACCTACTGTCGCACACCCGTCACTGTAACCCACTCTCACACACCCGTCACTCTAAACCACACTCACACACCCGTCACTCTAACCCAGTCTCACACACCCGTCACTCTAACCCAGTCTCACACACCCGTCACTGTAACCCACTCTCACACACCGATCACTGTAACCCACTCTCACACACCCGTCACTGTAACCCACTCTCACACACCCGTCACTCTAACCCACTCTCACACACCCTGCTCACACTAACCCACTCTCGCACACCCGTCACTCTAACCCACTCTCACACACCCGTCACTCTAACCCACTCTCACACACCCGTCACTCTTACCCACTCTCACACACCCGTCATTCTAACCCACTGCCGCACACCCGTCACTCTAACCCACTCTCCCACACCCGTCACTGTAACCCACTCTCACACACCCGTCACTGTAACCCAGTCTCACACACCCGTCACTCCAACCTACTCACTCACACCGGTCACTCTAACCCACTCTCGCACACCCGTCACTCTAACCCGCTCTCACACACCCGTCACTCTAACCCGCTCTCACACAACCGTCACTCTAACCCGCTCTCACACACCCGTCACTGTAACCCGCTCTCACAAACCCGTCACTGTAACCCACTCACACACCCGTCACTCTAACCCACTCTCACACACCCGTCACTCTAACCCACTCTCACACACCCGTCAATCTAACCCATTCTCACACACCCGTCAATCTAACCCACTCTCAAACACCCGTCACTGTAACCCAGTCTCACACACCCGTCACTCTAACCCACTCTCACACACCCGTCACTGTAACCCACTCTCACACACCGGTCACTGTAACCCACTCTCACACACCCGTCACTCTAACCCACTCTCTCAGTCCCGTCACTCTAACCCACTCTCACACACCCGTCACTCTAACCCACTCTCACACACCCGTCACTCTAACCCACTCTCACACACCCGTCACTCTAACCCACTCTCACACACCCGTCACTCTAACCCACTCTCACACACCCGTCACTCTAACCCACTCTCACACACCCATCACTGTAACCCACTCTCACACACCCGTCACTCTAACCCACTCTCACACACCCGTCACTCTAACCCACTCTCACACACCCGTCACTGTAACCCTCTCTCACACACCCGTCAATCTAACCCACTCTCACACACCCGTCACTGTAACCCAGTCTCACACACCCGTCACTCTAACCCACTCTCACACACCCGTCACTGTAACCCACTCTCACACACCGGTCACTGTAACCCACTCTCACACACCCGTCACTGTAACCCACTCTCTCACACCCGTCACTCTAACCCACTCTCACACACCCGTCACTCTAATCCACTCTCACACACCCGTCACTCTAACCCACTCTCACACACCCGTCACTCTAACCCACTCTCACACACCCGTCACTCTAACCCACTCTCACACACCCGTCACTCTAACCCACTCTCACACACACGTCACTCTAACCCACTCTCACACACCCGTCACTGTAACCCACTCTCACACACCCGTCACTCTAACCCACTCTCACGCACCCGTCACTCTAACCCACTCTCACACACCCGTCACCCTAACCCACTCTCATACACCCGTCACTCTAACCCACTCTCACGCACCCGTCACTCTAACCCACTCTCACGCACCCGTCACTCTAACCAACTCTCACGCATCCGTCACTCTAACCCACTCTCGCCCACCCGTCACTGTAACCCACTGGCGCACACCCGTCACTGTAACCCACTGTCGCACACCCGTCACTGTAACCTACTGTCGCACACCCGTCACTGTAACCCACTCTCACACACCCGTCACTCTAAACCACTCTCACACACCCGTCACTCTAACCCAGTCTCACACACCCGTCACTCTAACCCAGTCTCACACACCCGTCACTGTAACCCACTCTCACACACCGATCACTGTAACCCACTCTCACACACCCGTCACTGTAACCCACTCTCACACACCCGTCACTCTAACCCACTCTCACACACCCTGCTCACACTAACCCACTCTCGCACACCCGTCACTCTAACCCACTCTCACACACCCGTCACTCTAACCCACTCTCACACACCCGTCACTCTTACCCACTCTCACACACCCGTCATTCTAACCCACTGCCGCACACCCGTCACTCTAACCCAATCTCCCACACCCGTCACTGTAACCCACTCTCACACACCCGTCACTGTAACCCAGTCTCACACACCCGTCACTCCAACCTACTCACTCACACCGGTCACTCTAACCCACTCTCGCACACCCGTCACTCTAACCCGCTCTCACACACCCGTCACTCTAACCCGCTCTCACACACCCGTCACTCTAACCCGCTCTCACACACCCGTCACTGTAACCCACTCTCACAAACCCGTCACTGTAACCCACTCACACACCGGTCACTCTAACCCACTCTCACACACCCGTCACTCTAACCCACTCTCACACACCCGTCACTCTAACCCACTCTCATACACCCGTCACTCTAACCCACTCTCACGCACCCGTCACTCTAACCCACTCTCACAAACCCGTCACTGTAACCCACTCTCACACACCCGTCACTCTAACCCACTCTCACACACCCGTCACTCTAACCCACTCTCACACACCCGTCACTCTAACCCAGTCTCACGCAGCCGTCACTCTAACCCACTCTCACACACCCGTCACTGTAACCCACTCTCACACACCGATCACTGTAACCCACTCTCACACAACCGTCACTCTAACCCACTCTCTCACACCCGTCACTCTAACCCACTCTCACACACCCGTCACTAACCCACTCTCACACACCCGTCACTCTAACCCACTCTCACACACCCGTCACTCTAACCCAGTCTCACACACCCGTCACTCTAACCCACTCTCCCACACCCGTCACTGTAACCCACTCACACACACCGATCACTGTAACCCACTCTCACACACCCGTCACTCTAACCCAGTCTCACACACCCGTCACTCTAACCCACTCTCCCACACCCGTCACTGTAACCCACTCTCACACACCGATCACTGTAACCCACTCTCACACACCCGTCACTGTAACCCACTCTCTCACACCCGTCACTCCAACCCACTCTCACACACCCGTCACTCTAACCCACTCTCACACACCCGTCACTCTAACCCGCTCTCACACACCCGTCACTCTAACCCGCTCTCACACACCCGTCACTGTAACCCACTCTCACACACCCGTCACTGTAACCCACTCTCACACACCCGTCACTGTAACCCACTCTCACACACCCGTCAGTCTAAACCACTCTCACACACCCGTCACTCTAACCCACTCTCACACACCCGTCACTCTAACCCACTCTCACGCACCCGTCACTCTAACCCACTCTCACACACCCGTCACTCTAACCCACTCTCACGCACCCGTCACTATAACCCACTCTCACGCACCCGTCACTCTAACCAACTCTCAGGCATCCGTCAATCTAACCCACTCTCGCCCACCCGTCACTCTAACCCACTCTCGCACACCCGTCACCGTAACCCACTGTCACACACCCGTCACCGTAACCCACTGTCGCACACCCGTCACTGTAACCCACTCTCGCACACCCGTCACTGTAACCCTCTCTCACACACCCGTCAATCTAACCCACTCTCACACACCCGTCACTGTAACCCAGTCTCACACACCCGTCACTCTAACCCACTCTCACACACCCGTCACTGTAACCCACTCTCACACACCGTTCACTGTAACCCACTCTCACACACCCGTCACTGTAACCCACTCTCTCACACCCGTCACTCTAACCCACTCTCACACACCCGTCACTCTAATCCACTCTCACACACCCGTCACTCTAATCCACTCTCACACACCCGTCACTCTAACCCACTCTCACACACCCGTCACTCTAACCCACTCTCACACACCCGTCACTCTAACCCACTCTCACACACCCGTCACTCTAACCCACTCTCACACACACGTCACTCTAACCCACTCTCACACACCCGTCACTCTAACCCACTCTCACACACCCGTCACTCTAACCCACTCTCACGCACCCGTCACTCTAACCCACTCTCACGCACCCGTCATTCTAACCCACTCTCATACACCCGTCACTCTAACCCACTCTCACGCACCCGTCACTCTAACCCACTCTCACGCACCCGTCACTCTAACCAACTCTCACGCATCCGTCACTCTAACCCACTCTCGCCCACCCGTCACTGTAACCCACTGGCGCACACCCGTCACTGTAACCCACTGTCGCACACCCGTCACTGTAACCTACTGTCGCACACCCGTCACTGTAACCCACTCTCACACACCCGTCACTCTAAACCACACTCACACACCCGTCACTCTAACCCAGTCTCACACACCCGTCACTCTAACCCAGTCTCACACACCCGTCACTGTAACCCACTCTCACACACCGATCACTGTAACCCACTCTCACACACCCGTCACTGTAACCCACTCTCACACACCCGTCACTCTAACCCACTCTCACACACCCTGCTCACACTAACCCACTCTCGCACACCCGTCACTCTAACCCACTCTCACACACCCGTCACTCTAACCCACTCTCACACACCCGTCACTCTTACCCACTCTCACACACCCGTCATTCTAACCCACTGCCGCACACCCGTCACTCTAACCCACTCTCCCACACCCGTCACTGTAACCCACTCTCACACACCCGTCACTGTAACCCAGTCTCACACACCCGTCACTCCAACCTACTCACTCACACCGGTCACTCTAACCCACTCTCGCACACCCGTCACTCTAACCCGCTCTCACACACCCGTCACTCTAACCCGCTCTCACACAACCGTCACTCTAACCCGCTCTCACACACCCGTCACTGTAACCCGCTCTCACAAACCCGTCACTGTAACCCACTCACACACCCGTCACTCTAACCCACTCTCACACACCCGTCACTCTAACCCACTCTCACACACCCGTCAATCTAACCCACTCTCACACACCCGTCAATCTAACCCACTCTCAAACACCCGTCACTGTAACCCAGTCTCACACACCCGTCACTCTAACCCACTCTCACACACCCGTCACTGTAACCCACTCTCACACACCGGTCACTGTAACCCACTCTCACACACCGGTCACTCTAACCCACTCTCTCAGTCCCGTCACTCTAACCCACTCTCACACACCCGTCACTCTAACCCACTCTCACACACCCGTCACTCTAACCCACTCTCACACACCCGTCACTCTAACCCACTCTCACACACCCGTCACTCTAACCCACTCTCACACACCCGTCACTCTAACCCACTCTCACACACCCATCACTGTAACCCACTCTCACACACCCGTCACTCTAACCCACTCTCACACACCCGTCACTCTAACCCACTCTCACACACCCGTCACTCTAACCCACTCTCACACACCCGTCACTCTAACCCACTCTCACGCACCCGTCACTCTAACCCACTCTCACGCACCCGTCACTCTAACCCACTCTCACGCACCCGTCACTGTAACCCACTGTCGCACACCCGTCACTCTAACCCACTGTCGCACACCCGTCACTGTAACCCACTGTCGCACACCCGTCACTGTAACCCACTCTCACACACCCGTCACTCTAACCCAGTCTCACACACCCGTCACTCTAACCCACTCTCCCACACCCGTCACTGTAACCCACTCTCACACACCGATCACTGTAACCCACTCTCACACACCCGTCACTGTAACCCACTCTCACACACCCGTCACTCTAACCCACTCTCCCACACCCGTCACTGTAACCCACTCTCACACACCGATCACTGTAACCCACTCTCACACACCCGTCACTCTAACCCACTCACTCACACCCGTCACTCTAACCCACTCTCACACACCCGTCACTCTAACCCACTGTCACACACCCGTCACTCTAACCCACTCTCACACACCCGTCACTCTAACCCACTCTCACACACCCGTCACTCTAACACACTCTCACACACCCGTCACTGTAACCCACTCTCACACACCCGTCACTGTAACCCACTCTCACACACCCGTCACTGTAACGCACTCTCACACACCCGTCACTCTAACACACTCTCACACACCCGTCACTCTAACCCACTCTCACACACCCGCCACTCTAACCCACTCTCACACACCCGTCACTCTAACCCACTCTCTCACACACGTCACTCTAACACACTCTCACGCACCCGTCACTCTAACCCACTCTCGCTCACCCGTCACTCTAACCCACTCTCGCACACCCGTCACTCTAACCCACTCTCGCACACCCGTCACTATAACCCACTCTCACACACCCGTCACTCTAACCCACTCTCACAAACACGTCAATCTAACCCACTCTCACACACCCGTCACTCTAACCCACTCTCACACACCCGTCACTCTAACCCACTCTCACACACCCGTCACTCTAACCCACTCTCACACACCCGTCACTCTAACCCACTCTCACACACCCGTCACTCTAACCCACTCTCACACACCCGTCACTCTAACCCACTCTCACACACCCGTCACTCTAACTCACTCTCACACACCCGTCACCCTAACCCACTCCCGCACACCCGTCACTCTAACCCACTATCCCACACCCGTCACTCTAACCCACTCTCACACACCCGTCACCCTAACCCACTCTCACACACCCGTCACCATAACCCACTCTCACACACCCGTCACTCTAACCCACTCTCACGCACCCGTCACTCTAACCCACTCTGACGCACCCGTCACTCTAACCAACTCTCACGCATCCGTCACTCTAACCCACTCTCGCCCAACAGTCACTGTAACCCACTGTCGCACACCCGTCACTGTAACCCGCTGTCGCACACCCGTCACTGTAACCCACTGTCGCACACGCGTCACTGTAACCCACTGTCGCACAACCGTCACTGTAACCCACTCTCACACACCCGTCACTGTAACCCATGCTCACACACCAGTCACTCTAACCCACTCTCACGCACCCGTCACTGTAACCCACTCTCACACACCCGTCACTCTAACCCACTCTCACACACCCGTCACTCTAACCCACTCTCACACACCCGTCACTCTAACCCACTCTCACACACCCGTCACTCTAACTCACTCTCACACACCCGTCACCCTAACCCACTCCCGCACACCCGTCACTCTAACCCACTCTCCCACACCCGTCACTCTAACCCACTCTCACACACCCGTCACCCTAACCCACTCTCACACACCCGTCACCATAACCCACTCTCACACACCCGTCACTCTAACCCACTCTCACGCACCCGTCACTCTAACCCACTCTGACGCACCCGACACTCTAACCAACTCTCACGCATCCGTCACTCTAACCCACTCTCGCCCAACAGTCACTGTAACCCACTGTCGCACACCCGTCACTGTAACCCGCTGTCGCACACCCGTCACTGTAACCCACTGTCGCACACGCGTCACTGTAACCCACTGTCGCACAACCGTCACTGTAACCCACTCTCACACACCCGTCACTGTAACCCAAGCTCACACACCAGTCACTCTAACCCACTCTCACGCACCCGTCACTGTAAACCACTCTCACACACCCGTCACTCTAACCCACTCTCACACACCCGTCACTCTAAACCACTCTCACGCACCCGTCAATCTAACCCACTCTCACACACGCGTCACTGTAACCCAGTCTCACACACCCGTCACTCTAACCCACTCTCACACACCCGTCACTGTAACCCACTCTCACACACCGATCACTGTAACCCACTCTCACACACCCGTCACTGTAACCCACTCTCTCACACCCGTCACTCTAACCCACTCTCACACACCCGTCACTCTAACCCACTCTCACACACCCGTCACTCTAACCCACTCTCACACACCCGTCACTCTAACCCACTCTCAAACACCCGTCACTCTAACCCACTCTCACACACCCGTCACTGTAACCCACTCTCACACACCCGTCACTGTAACCCACTCTCACACACCCGTCACTGTAACCCACTCTCACACACCCGTCGCTCTAACCCACTCTCACACACCCGTCACTCTAATCCACTCTCACACACCCGTCACTCTAACCCACTCTCACACACCGGTCACTCTAACCCACTCTCACGCACCCGTCACTCTAACCAACTCTCACGCACCCATCACTCTAACCCACTCTGACGCACCCGTCACTCTAACCAACTCTCACGCACCCATCACTCTAACCCACTCTCACGCACCCGTCACTCTAACCAACACTCATGCACCCGTCACTCTAACCCACTCTCGCCCACCCGTCACTCTAACCCACTCTCGCACACCCGTCACTGTATCCCACTGACGCACACCCGTCACTGTAAGCCACTGTCGCACACCCGTCACTGTAACCCACTGTCGCACACCCGTCACTGTAACCCACTGTCGCACACCCGTCCCTGTAACCCACTGTCGCACACCCGTCACTGTAACCCACTGTCGCACACCGGTCACTGTAACCCACTGTCGCACACCCATCACTGTAACCCACTGTCGCACACCCGTCACTGTAACCCACTCTCACACACCCGTCACTCTAACCCACTCTCACACACCCATCACTCTAACCCACTCTCACACACCCGTCACTGTAACCCAGTCTCACACACCCGTCACTCTAACCCACTCTCACACACCCGTCACTCTAACCCACTCTCACACACCGATCACTGTAACCCACTCTCACACACCCGTCACTGTAACCCACTCTCTCACACCCGTCACTCTAACCCACTCTCAGACACCCTTCACTCTAACCCACTCTCACACACCCGTCACTCTAACCCACTCTCACACACCCGTCACTCTAACCCACTCTCACACACCCGTCACTCTAACCCACTCTCACACACCCGTCACCCTAACCCACTCTCACACACCCGTCACTCTAACCCACTCACACACCCGTCACTCTAACCCACTCTCACACACCCGTCACTCTAACCCACTCTCACACACCCGTCAATCTAACCCACTCTCACACACCCGTCACTCTAACCCACTCTCACACACCCGTCACTCTAAACCACTCTCACACACCCGTCACTCTAACCCACTCTCACACACCCGTCACTCTAACCCACTCACACACACCCGTCACTCTAACCCACTCTCACACACCCGTCACTCTAACCCACTCTCACGCACCCGTCACTCTAACCCACTCTCACGCACCCGTCACTCTAACCAACTCTCACCCACCCGTCACTCTAACCCACTCTCGCCCACCCGTCACTCTAACCCACTCCCGCACACCCGTCACTCTAACCCACTCTCCCACACCCGTCACTGTAACCCACTCTCACACACCCGTCACTCTAACCTACTCACTCACACCCGTCAATCTAACCCACTCTCACACACCCGTCACTCTAACCAACTCTCACACACCCGTCACTCTAACCCACTCTCACGCACCCGTCACTCTAACCCACTCCCGCACACCCGTCACTCTAACCCACTCTCCCACACCCGTCACTGTAACCCACTCTCACACACCCGTCACTCTAACCTACTCACTCACACCCGTCAATCTAACCCACTCTCACACACCCGTCACTCTAACCAACTCTCACACACCCGTCACTCTAACCCACTCTCACGCACCCGTCACTCTAACCCACTCTCACGCACCCGTCACTCTAACCAACTCTCACGCATCGGTCACTCTAACCCACTCTCGCCCACCCGTCACTGTAACCCACTGTTGCACACCCGTCACTGTAACCCACTGTCGCACACCCGTCACTGTAACCCACTGTCGCACACCCGTCACTGTAACCCACTTTCGCACACCCGTCACTGTAACCCACTCTCACACACTCGTCACTGTAACCCACTCTCACACACCCGTCACTCTAACCCACTCTCACACACCCGTCACTGTAACCCAGTCTCACACACCCGTCACTCTAACCCACTCTCACACACCCGTCACTGTAACCCACTCTCACACACCGATCACTGTAACCCACTCTCACACTCCCGTCACTGTAACCCACTCTCTCACACCCGTCACTCTAACCCACTCTCAGACACCCGTCACTCTAACCCACTCTCACACACCCGTCACTCTAACCCACGCTCACACACCCGTCACTCTAACCCACTCTCACACACCCGTCACTCTAACCCACTCTCACGCACCCGTCACTCTAACCCACTCTCACACACCCGTCACTCTAACCCACTCTCACACACCCGTCACTGTAACCCACTCTCACACACCCGTCACTCTAACCCACTCTCACACACCCGTCACTCTAACCCACTCTCACACACCCGTCACTATAACCCACTCTCACACACCCGTCACTCTAACCCACTCTCACACACCCGTCACTCTAACCCTCTCTCACACACCCATCACTCTAACCCACTCTCACACACCCGTCACTCTAACCCACTCTCACGCACCCGTCACTCTAACCCACTCTCACGCACCCGTCACTCTAACCAACTCTCACGCACCCGTCACTCTAACCCACTCTCGCCCACCCGTCACTCTAACCCACTCTCGCACACCCGTCACTCTAACCCACTGTCGCACACCCGTCACTGTAACCCACTGTCGCACACCCGTCACTGTAACCCACTGTCGCACACCCGTCACTGTAACCCACTGTCGCACACCCGTCACTGTAACCCACTCTCACACACCCGTCACTGTAACCCACTCTCACACACCCGTCACTGTAACCCACTCTCACACACACGTCACTCTAACCCACTCTCACACACCCGTCACTCTAACCCACTCTCACACACCCGTCACTCTAACCCACTCTCACACACCCGTCACTGTAACCCACTCTCACACACCCGTCACTCTAACCCACTCTCACACACCCGTCACTCTAACCCACTCTCACGCACCCGTCACTCTAACCCACTCTCACGCACCCGTCACTCTAACCAACTCTCACGCATCCGTCACTCTAACCCACTCTCACGCATCCGTCACTCTAACCCACTCTCGCCCACCCGTCACTGTAACCCACTGTCGCACACCCGTCACTGTAACCCACTGTCGCACACCCGTCACTGTAACCCACTGTCGCACACCCGTCACTGTAACCCACTGTCGCACACCCGTCACTGTAACCCACTCTCACACACCCGTCACTCTAACCCACTCTCACACACCCGTCACTGTAACCCAGTCTCACACACCCGTCACTCTAACCCACTCTCACACACCCGTCACTGTAACCCACTCTCACACACCCGTCACTGTAACCCACTCTCACACACCCGTCACTCTAACCCACTCTCTCACACCCGTCACTCTAACCCACTCTCACACACCCGTCACTCTAACCCACTCTCACACACCCGTCACTCTAACCCACTCTCACACACCCGTCACTCTAACCCACTCTCACACACCCGTCACTCTAACCCACTCTCACACACCCGTCACTCTAACCCACTCTCACACACCCGTCACTGTAACCCACTCTCACACACCCGTCACTCTAACCCACTCTCACACACCCGTCTCTCTAACCCACTCTCACACACCCGTCACTCTAACCCACTCTCACACATCCGTCACTCTAACCCACTCTCACACACCCGTCACTCTAACCCACTCTCACGCACCCGTCACTCTAACCCACTTTCACGCACCCGTCACTCTAACCAACTCTCACCCACCCGTCACTCTAACCCACTCTCGCCCACCCGTCACTCTAACTCACTCCCGCACACCCGTCACTCTAACCCACTCTCCCACCCCCGTCACTGTAACCCACTCTCACACACCCTTCACTCTAACCTACTCACTCACACCCGTCACTCTAACCCACTCTCACACACCCGTCACTCTAACCCGCTCTCACGCACCCGTCACTCTAACCCGCTCTCACACACCCGTCACTCTAACCCGCTCTCACACACCCGTCACTGTAACCCACTCTCACACACCCGTCACTGTAACCCACTCTCACACACCCGTCACTGTAACCCACTCTCACACACCCGTCACTGTAACCCACTCTCACACACCGGTCAATCTAACCCACTCTCACACACCCGTCACTCTAACCAACTCTCACACACCCGTCACTCTAACCCACTCTCACTCACCCGTCACTCTAACCCACTCTCACGCACCCGTCACTCTAACCAACTCTCACGCATCGGTCACTCTAACCCACTCTCGCCCACCCGTCACTGTAACCCACTGTTGCACACCCGTCACTGTAACCCACTGTCGCACACCCGTCACTGTAACCCACTGTCGCACACCCATCACTGTAACCCACTGTCGCACACCCGTCACTGTAACCCACTCTCACACACCCGTCACTGTAACCCAGTCTCACACACCCGTCACTCTAACCCACTCTCACACACCCGTCACTGTAACCCACTCTCACACACCGATCACTGTAACCCACTCTCACACACCCGTCACTGTAACCCACTCTCTCACACCCGTCACTCTAACCCACTCTCAGACACCCGTCACTCTAACCCACTCTCACACACCCGTCACTCTAACCCACTCTCACACACCCGTCACTCTAACCCACTCTCACACACCCGTCACTGTAACCCACTCTCACACACCCGTCACTCTAACCCACTCTCACACACCCGTCACTCTAACCCACTCTCACACACCCGTCACTGTAACCCACTCTCACACACCCGTCACTCTAACCCACTCTCACACACCCGTCACTCTAACCCACTCTCACACACCCGTCACTCTAACCCTCTCTCACACACCCGTCACTCTAATCCACTCTCACACACCCGTCACTCTAACCCACTCTCACGCACCCGTCACTCTAACCCACTCTCACGCACCCGTCACTCTAACCAACTCTCACGCACCCGTCACTCTAACCCACTCTCGCCCACCCGTCACTCTAACCCACTCTCGCACACCCGTCACTCTAACCCACTGTCGCACACCCGTCACTCTAACCCACTGTCGCACACCCGTCACTGTAACCCACTGTCGCACACCCGTCACTGTAACCCACTGTCGCACACCCGTCACTGTAACCCACTGTCGCACACCCGTCGCTCTAACCCACTCTCACACACCCGTCACTCTAACCCACTCTCACACACCCGTCACTCTAACCCTCTCTCACACACCCGTCACTCTAACCCACTCTCACACACCCGTCACTCTAACCCACTCTCACACACCCGCCACTCTAACCCACTCTCACACACCCGTCACTCTAACCCACTCTCACACACCCGTCACTGTAACCCACTCTCACACGCCGGTCACTCTAACCCACTCTCACACACCCGTCACTCTAACCCACTCTCACACACCCGTCACTCTAACCCACTCTCACACACCCGTCACTCTAACCCACTCTCACACACCCGTCACTCTAACCCACTCTCACACACCCGTCACTCTAACCCACTCTCACACACCCGCCACTCTAACCCACTCTCACACACCCGTCACTCTAACCCACTCTCACACACCCGTCACTCTAACCCACTCTCACACACCCGTCACTGTAACCCACTCTCACACACCCGTCACTCTAACCCACTCTCACACACCCGTCACTCTAACCCACTCTCACACACCCGTCACCCTAACCTATAACTATAACTTGCTCACCAACCAACACAAGGTAATGGGCAATTAGGATAGATAATTCAAAGAGTTGTCGGGGCTGGAGGAGGTTACAGAGATATAGGGGGGATGGGAGAATGGGGGGATGGGAGAATGGGGGGATGGGAGAATGGGGGGGATGGGAGAATGGGAGAATGGTGGGATGGGGGGGATGGGAGAATGGGGGGGATGGGAGAATGGGGGGGATGGGAGAATGGAGGGATGGGAGAATGGGGGGTTGGGAGAATGGGGGGAAGGGAGAATGGGGGGATGGGAGAATGGGGGGATGGGAGAATGGGGGGATGGGAGAATGGGGGGATGGGAGAATGGGGGGATGGGAGAATGGGGGAATGGGAGAATGGGGGAATGGGAGAATGGGGGGATGGGAGAGTGGGGGGATGGGAGAGTGGGGGGATGGGTGAGTGGGGGGATGGGAGAGTGGGGGGATGGGAGAGTGGGGGGATGGGAGAGTGGGGGGATGGGAGAGTGGGGGGATGGGAGAGTGGGGGGATGGGAGAGTGGGGGGATGGGAGAGTGGGGGGATGGGAGAGTGGGGGGATGGGAGAGTGGGGGGATGTGAGAGTGGGGGGATGGGAGAGTGGGGGGATGGGAGAGTGGGGGGATGGGAGACTGGGGGGATGGGGGATGGGAGACTGGGGGGATGGGTGGATGGGAGAATGGGGGGATGGGAGAATGGGGGAATGGGTGGATGGGAGAGTGGGGGGATGGGAGACTGGGGGGATGGGGGATGGGAGACTGGGGGGATGGGTGGATGGGAGAATGGGGGGATGGGAGAATGGGGGAATGGGTGGATGGGAGAGTGGGGGGATGGGAGACTGGGGGGATGGGGGATGGGAGACTGGGGGGATGGGTGGATGGGAGAATGGGGGATGGGAGAATGGGGGGGGATCAGGGGATGGGAGAATGGGGGGGATGGGAAAATGGGAGAATGGGAGGGATGGGGGGGATGGGAGAATGGGGGGGATGGGAGAATGGGGGGATGGGAGAATGGAGCGATGGGGGAATGGGTGGATGGGAGAGTGGGGGGATGGGGGACTGGGGGGATGGGGGACTGGGGGGATGGGGGACTGGGGGGATGGGGGACTGGGGGGATGGGGGACTGGGGGGATGGGGGACTGGGGGGATGGGGGACTGGGGGGATGGGGGACTGGGGGGATGGGGGACTGGGGGGATGGGGGACTGGGGGGATGGGGGACTGGGGGGATGGGGGACTGGGGGATGGGGGACTGGGGGGATGGGGGACTGGGGGGATGGGGGGACTGGGGGGATGGGGGACTGGGGGGATGGGGGACTGGGGGGATGGGAGACTGGGTGATGGGAGAATGGGGTGATGGGAGAATGGGGTGATGGGAGACTGGGGGGATGGGAGACTGGGGGGATGGGAGACTGGGGGGATGGGAGACTGGGGGGATGGGGGACTGGGGGGATGGGAGACTGGGGGGGACGGGAGACTGTGGGGACGGGAGAATGGGGGGAGTGGGGGGATGGGGGGACGGGAGAATGGGGGGAGTGGGGGGATGGGGAGTGGGGGGGATGGGGGGATGGGAGAATGGGTGATGGGAGAATGGGGTGACGGGAGACTGGGGGGGACGGGAGACTGTGGGGACGGGAGAATGGGGGGAGTGGGGGGATGGGGGGACGGGAGAATGGGGGGAGTGGGGGGATGGGGAGTGGGGGGGATGGGGGATGGGAGAATGGGGGGAGTGGGGGGATGGGGGAGTGGGGGGGATGGGGGACGGGAGACTGGGGGGGACGGGAGACTGTGGGGACGGGAGAATGGGGGGAGTGGGGGGATGGGGGGACGGGAGAATGGGGGGAGTGGGGGGATGGGGGAGTGGGGGGGATGGGGGATGGGAGAATGGGGGGGATGGGAGAATGGGGGGATTGGGGGGATGGGGGATGGGAGGTCAGGCTGGAGAGGGTTAACGCACTCTCACCTGGACCCCAGAGGGCCTGACACTGCAGCTGGAAGGTGAGGCAGGCTCCATTGTAGCAGTAGGCCCCGTCATTGTTGCAGCTGTAGCCATTCTTGAGGAAGACGTTGGGGGGACAGTAGGGAGAGTTTCCGGTGCAGTGTTCAGCCAGGTCACAATCCCCCAGGGGAGGCCGGCAAACACTGGCCGCACCCTTCAACTGTCAAAATAAAGTAACAGAAACTCTCCTTTAACATGTTCCTCTTCTCTCCTTCCTTGTCCTTTTTTGTCCTTCCTTGGGGGAAGTCCACGTGCTGAGGGAGCGCCGCACTGTCGGAGGGTCAGTACTGAGGGAGTGCCGCACTGTCGGAGGGTCAGTACTGAGGGAGCGCTGCACTGTCGGAGGGTCAGTACTGAGGGAATGCCGCACTGTCGGAGGGTCAGTACTGAGGGAGTGCCGCACTGTCGGAGGGTCAGTACTGAGGGAGTGCCGCACTGTCGGAGGGTCAGTACTGAGGGAGTGCCGCACTGTCGGAGGGTCAGTACTGAGGGAGCGCCGCACTGTGGTAGTGCCATCCTTCGGGATGAGACGTTTAGCCGAGGTCACTGTCTGCCCTCTCGAGTGGAGGTAAAGGGCCTCACGGCCGTTATTGGAATAAGAGCTGGGAGGAGCTCCCCCTGGGCCCAAAGGAAACAGGGGTACAGCTAGGCCATTCGGCCCCTCGAGCCTGCTCCCTCACTGAACATGATCATGGCTGATCGTCTAAATCATCTCCACTTTCCCCGCGTCCCTTCATCTTCTTGAGGGCCCAAAAATCTACCCACCTCTGTCTCCAATATACTCAACTCCGGAGCATCCACAACCCTCTGGGGTAGAGAATTCCACAGATTCACCACCCTCCGGAGTGAAGAAATTCCTCCTCATCTCTGTCCTCAATGGCCAACCCCTTATCCTGCCCACCATCCCCCCAGTGTACTGGACTCTCCAGCCAGGGGGTCTCTGTTCAGCTCTGGCCCCCGCACCCCAGGAAGTATTTATTGACCCTCGGAGAGGGGGTCAGCGCAGATTCACCAGGACGATCCCGGGGCTGAAAGGGTTAAACTCCGAGGGCAGGTCACACACAGACTGGGTCTGTATTCCCTCGAGTGTGGAAGGTTTAAGGGGCGATCGAATCGAGGGGGGCGTTTAAGAGGATTAAAGGATTCGATGGGGTCGATGGAGAGAAACTGGTTCCTCTGGTGGGGGTGGGGAGCCCAGAACAAGGGGGCAGAAGCTTAAAATGGGAGCCAGGCCCGTTCAGGGGGGATGTCAGGAAGCACTTCACACACACACAGGGGAGCGGGAATCGGGAACTCTCTCCCCCCAAAAAAAAAAGCTGTCGAGGGTGGGGGGAGGGGATCAATTGGTGATTTCCAAACAGGGGTGTTTAGATTTTTGTTGGGTAAGGGGGGGTTAAGGGTTATGGAGCCAAGGCGGCCAGATGGGTTTAAGATACAGACCAGCCGTGATCTGATTGGAGGAACAGGTTCTAGGAGCTGAACGGCCTCCTTCTGTTCCTGGGTAACGGGCGTGAGGGGCTGAATGGCCTCCTTCTGTTCCTGTGCAACAGGCGTGAGGGGCTGAATGGCCTCCTTCTGTTCCTGTGTAACAGGCGTGAGGGGCTGAATGGCCTCCTTCTGTTCCTGTGCAACAGGCGTGAGGGGCTGAATGGCCTCCTTCTGTTCCTGTGCAACAGGCGTGAGGGGCTGAATGGCCTCCTTCTGTTCCTGTGTAACAGGCGTGAGGGGCTGAATGGCCTCCTTCTGTTCCTGTGTAACAGGCGTGAGGGGCTGAATGGCCTCCTTCTGTTCCTGTGTAACAGGCGTGAGGGGCTGAATGGCCTCCTTCTGTTCCTGTGTAACAGGCGTGAGGGGCTGAATGGCCTCCTTCTGTTCCTGTGCAACAGGCGTGAGGGGCTGAATGGCCTCCTTCTGTTCCTGTGTAACAGGCGTGAGGGGCTGAATGGCCTCCTTCTGTTCCTGTGTAACAGGCGTGAGGGGCTGAATGGCCTCCTTCTGTTCCTGTGCAACAGGCGTGAGGGGCTGAATGGCCTCCTTCTGTTCCTGTGCAACAGGCGTGAGGGGCTGAATGGCCTCCTTCTGTTCCTGGATAACAGGCGTGAGGGGCTGAATGGCCTCCTTCTGTTCCTGTGTAACAGGCGTGAGGGGCTGAATGGCCTCCTTCTGTTCCTGTGCAACAGGCGTGAGGGGCTGAATAGCCTCCTTCTATTCCTGGGTAACGGGCGTGAGGGGCTGAATGGCCTCCTCTTGGTCCTAAAAGTAGTTGAAAGAGGAGCAACTGATATAAATTAATGCCGCAAATTGCGGTATTAATTTGGAAATCTCCAATTGACCCCCTCCCCCCGCCCCCCCCACCTCCGACAGCTTTTTTGGGGAGGGGGAGAGTTCCAGATTCCCACTGAGCCTGTGTGACCCGTCTTCGGGATTTAACCCTTTCTTCACCGCCACCAGCCCGCACCCACCCACCCACATCTCCGCACCCTCCCTCCACCCCGCCCTCCCTCCACCCCGCCCTCCCTCCACCCCGCCCTCCCTCCACCCCGCCCTCCCTCCACCCCGCCCTCCCTCCACCCCGCCCTCCCTCCACCCCGCCCTCCCTCCACCCCGCCCTCCCTCCACCCCGCCCTCCCTCCACCCCACCGCAACTGCTGCCATCCCAGCAATGTCCACTCTGCCTCGCTCCAGCGACTAGGCCCAGCTTCGGGCGCAGCGACACACACACACACGCAAGGGATACGAACGATGGGCTGGTACCTTGCAGTTGGCACAGCAGGCACCTTCGGAGGAACACTCTGCCCCGGGGACCAGTGTGCAGCTGGTGGCATTGCAGCAAGGATCGGTACACTCCTGGGCACGGCGAGAGAGAGAGAGAGAGAGAAAGGGGAGACATCGGTCAGTCAGCCAAGGCTTTTGAGGCCTACCCGGTCGCCATGGCGATGTGAAGGCCTGAGAAATTCAAACTGGCGTTCGACCCATCACCGTTTCAACCCCACCTCTGATAAACCCAGAAACCCAATTAGCTCCTAAAGGGTCGAGGGGGAAGATACATCGCGGAGGAGCCAACCCGGTGCCAGAGCGGAGATGAAGGAAGCCACCATCGGGCCCGAGGGCGAGGCAACGGAGAGGGAGAAAGGAGGCAATAATCCGATTGGAGTCTCTCTCCGGTCGGGAAGAGCAAGCGGGCACATTCCAGGATCAGGTTCCGGCAGAATGCAACCAGGAAAAAAGAGACGGCAAAGCTCATTGTGTGGGGAATGGCCCCTCTAGGGAACGTCTTGGGAGAGGAGAGGGGCAAATAGAGAGGTTTTCATTTATATAGCGCCTTTCACCACCACTGAACAGCCCAGGGTGTTGCACAGCCATTGAAGCACTACTTGAGTTGTGGTCGCTATTGTAACGTAGGGAAACACGGCAGGCAATTTGGGCACAGCAAGATCACACAAACAGAAAACGAGACCCAGGTCATCTGTTTTTAGTCACGTTGGTTGGGGGATAAGATATTGGCCTCAGGACACCGGGGAGAACTCTCCCCTGCTCTCCTTCAACTTAGTGGCCGTGGGATTGTGGATGTCCACCCGAGCAGGGAGACGGGGACCTCAGTTAAGGGGCGCGCAAGGAGACAGGCAACTCCGCCTGAGTGAGACGGAGACCGAGTGAGTAGCGAATCAGGTTCATGTGGGAAGAAGAGGTGTGGTATACATAGGAATTATTCGGAGTTAATTAAGAAAGTAATTAAATCCAGCTCACTAAACAACACAAGAGAACCCATCAAACAGCAGGAGTTCTGAGAAATAGAGAGAGAGACACGAGAAAACAGTGGAGAGAAAGAGCCGGGAGTTTACAGATAAAATTTATAAGTGATGTCACAGGAGTCCCTGTAAGTTGATTCGTTGGTAAGTATCGACCTTGCCGGACTTGGCACAGAGGAGACGCGTGGTCAGTGAGAGGTAAGTTATGTCTGATACCCATACTGTAGCAAACACATTATAAAAGGTTTAAGGTATGTCAGTGCAGCTCGGCCATTGGAATGTGCATCCTGCCGGCTGTGGGAAGTCATGCAGATGACCACATCTGCAGGAAGTGTCACCAGCTGCAGGAACTTGAGCTCCGGGTTGCGGAACTCGAGCGGTGAACTGGAATCACTGTGGTCTACAGCTGCAGAAAAGTCCGTCTGTTTCCCCTAACTATGGAATCGCCTACCACTATAGTACTTTAGCTCTTGCTACAGTCTCAGTCCCAAGGCTGAGGATTATATGTGGATAGCACATTTAGAGAGGTGGCCACACCACAGCTAAGAGGTACACAGGCAGAGAGGGAATGAGTGAGCGCCAGAATATCGTAGAAAAACAGGCAAGTAGTACAGGCTATCACGCTTTCTAACCGCTTGTCCGTTTTGGATACAGGCGAGCGAGACTGTAGGACTGTAGCAAGAGCCAAGTTCGTGGCACCACAGGCGGCTCAGCTACACAGGAGGGGAAGAGGAGGAGTGGAGGTGCTTTAGTGATAAGGGATTGCATAGTTTGGGGAACAGACAGGCGTTTCTGTGGCTGTAGATGTGACTCCAGGATGGTATGTTGTCTCCCTGGTGCCAGGGTCAAGGGTGTCACTGAGCAGCTGCAGGACATTCTTTTGGGGCAGGGTGAACAGCCAGAGGTCATGGCCCACATTGGGACCAATGACATTGGTAGGAAAAGGGACGAGGTCCTGAAAGGAAATTTTAGGGAGTTAGGAAGGGAATTCAAAAGCACGACCTGAAGAGCAGTAATCTCAGGGTTAATCCCAGTGCCGCGTGCTAGGGAGCGTAAGAATAGGAAGACTGAGCAGTTTAACACTTGGCTGGGGAAATGGAGTAGGAGGGAGGGCTTTAGATTTCTGAGGCATTGGAACCCGTTCTGGGGCAGGTGGGCCCTGGACAAGAGGGTTTACACCTTAACAGGACTGGGACTAGGGGAGGTGTGCTCGTGCTATTGTGGGGGTTTTATATCCGATTGGCAGGGGGAGGGGAATCTGAGGGGGAATTCAGAGAGCAGAGAACAATTGGCAGTGGGAAATAATGAAGTGTTAACTGAAAACGATGACATATCAAGGTGAACAGAACACTTGGAGAGTTTGATTGAATTATAGCAAGCGATAGGAAGCTGTTAGATGGGGTCAGGGTAAGGGGGGCGGGGGGAAGGGAAGTAAGAGAGAAACTAAATCAGGGTTAATGTACATGTATGTGAATGCACGTAGTGTGGTTAGTAAAACTGGTGAACTGCAGGCACAGGTTGAAAAGTGGAATCGTGATATCATTGCTATAACAGAGACCGGGCTCAAAGAAAGGTAAGACTGGGTGTTAAATATTCCTGGGTGCAAGGTGTTTCGGAGAAGAGGTGGAGTGGTATTGTTGATTAAAGATGGCATTACTGCACTGGAGGGAGGGGGTGTTCCAGAGGGGGTCACGGACCGAATGGTTGTGGCTAGAGGTCAGGAATGAAAATGGTGAATCACATTGATCGGTTTCGTCTATAGGACCACCAGCCGATGGAAGGGGAGCAGAGAAATAAATCTGCCAAGGAATGATAGAGAGGAGCAGGAATTATAGACTAATGGTAACGGGGGGGTTCAGTTATCCAAGTACAGACTGGGATAGGAATCGTGCAATAGGACGAGAGGGGTGAGAGTTCCTGCAATGTCATTTTCTGCAGGAGTAGTTTCCAGTTCAGCAAGAGGGCAGGTACTGCTGGACCAGGTTCTGGGGAATGAGTTAGCCCAAGTGGATCAAATATCAGCGGGAGACCTCTAGGGGGTAGTGACCATTGCATCATGGGGAAGGACAGGGAACAGTCCAAAGCCGGGATAATTAACTGGGGGAAAGCCAACCTGGATGGGATGGGAATGCATCTGAGCTGAGTGAGTTGGAATCAACTGTTGTCAGACAAGACAGTGGCTGAACAATGGGCCACCTTCAAAGGAAAAGTATTGCAGGCAATGTCAAGGTACATTCCCTTGAAGGAGAAAGGTAGGAGAAATAAATCCGGAGCAGCCTGGATGATGAGAGAGAGAGAGGTAAAGGTGAAAAGGAAGAAGTGTGTGTACGACAGATGTCAGGTAGAAAACAGATTGGAGAATCAGGCTCATTGTAGATGGACGAGAGGGGAAGTGAAGAAACTAATTAGAAAAGCAAGGAGAGAGCATGAAAAGAGGCTGGCAATGAACGTAAAAGGGAATCCCAAGGTCTTCTACGAGCATGCAAATAATAACAGTGTAGTTATAAAGAAAGAGTAGGGCCAATTCGGGACAAAAAGGGGACTTGCATTTGGATGCAGGAGAAGTAGCAGAGGTGTTAAACGAGTACTTTACATCCATCTTTACAAAGAAGGTGATGCTACCCAGGCCGAGGTGAGAGAGAAGGTAAATGGAACACTAGAAGAATTTATAATTGAGAAGGAGGGGTTATAAAGGCTATCTTTACTTAAAATAGGTAAGGCACCTGGACCAGATGATGTGCATCCAAGGCACTGAGGGAAGTGAGAGTGGAAATTGCAGAGGTACGAGTGATAACCCTCCAGCCTTCCTTAGACACAGGGGAGGTGCCAGAGGACTGGAGAATTGCGAATGTTACACCCTTGTTCACAAAGGGGTGGGTGCAAGGATAAAACCGGCTACTACAGACCAGTCATTTAAACCTCAGTGGTAGGCAATCTTCTGGAAACTATAGTACAGGATAAGAGGGATAATCACTTTGACAAGTGCAGGATAATTAAGAAAAGTCAGCATGGATTCTTGAAGGAAAAATCACGTTTAACTAACCCGCTGGAGTTTTGGAGGAGGGACAGAGAATGTCGATAAGGGTAGTGTTGTTGATGTGGTGTATATGGATTTTCAAAAGCCATTTGATACAGGGCCACACAACAGACTCATGAGCACAATTCTAGCTCATGGAATAAAAGGGAAAGTAGGCACTGGGATAAGAAATCGGCTGAGTGACAGGAGACAGAGAGTGGTGATGAATGGTTGTGTTTCAGATCGGAGGAAGGTTTGTAGCGGAGTTCCCCAGGGGTCAGTGTTGGGACTTTTGCCCTTCCTGGACTGTGTTGAGCAGGGCATGGTTTCAAAATTTGCAGATGAGATGAAGATTGGGAATGTTGTCAGCTGTGATGGGGATAGTCTTGAACTTCAAAAGGACATGGACATGTTGGTGGATTGGGCAGATGAAGTCAATGCGGAGAAGTGTGAGGTGATTCATTTTGGCAGGAAGGGTGTGGAGAGAGTGTAAAATAAAGGGAGAGACTCTAAAGGAGGTGCAGGAACATAGAGACTTCAGTGTATATGTACATAAGTCATTGAAGATGGCAGAGCATGTTGAGAGAGCAGTTAATAAAGCATCTAGTATCTTAGGCTTTATTAATAGGGGCATTGAGTACAAGAATAAGGAG
Source organism: Cetorhinus maximus (assembly GCF_964194155.1). Classification (NCBI taxonomy): domain Eukaryota; kingdom Metazoa; phylum Chordata; class Chondrichthyes; order Lamniformes; family Cetorhinidae; genus Cetorhinus; species Cetorhinus maximus. Next base: position 65,841 of record NW_027596396.1, read on the forward strand.
GTCATGTTGAACTTGTATCAGACACTAGTTAGGCCTCATCTGGAGTACTGCGCCCAGTTCTGGGCACCATACCTGAGGAAGGATGTGAAGGCGTTGGAGAGAGTACAGAGGAGATTCACAAGAACGATTCCCGGGATGAAGAACTGTAGCTATGAGGATAGGTTGGAGAGGTTGGGACTGTTTTCCTTGGAGAAATGGAGGCTGAGGGGAGACTTGATCGAGGTGTTCAAGATCCTGAGAGGTATGGACAGGGTAAATAGTGAGAAACTGTTCCCATTGAAGAGAGCATCAAGAACTAGGGGGCACAGATTCAAAATAATTGGCAAAAAGGAGTAAATGTGATGTGAGGAAATGTTTTTCACCCAGAGGGTGGTTGGAGTCTGGAACAAACTTCCCGAGAGGGTGGTGGAGGCAGGTTCGATTGCGGTATTGAAAAGGGAATTGGATTGCTACCTGAAAAGAGAGAATGTGCAGAGTTACAGGGATAAGGCAGGGGAGTGGGACTAGGGGGAAAGCTCTATCAGAGGGCCGGTGCAGACTCGATGGGCCGAATGGCCTCCTTCTGCACTGTAAAGATTCTGCGATTCAGTGACTATCGGTGTCATCTGAAAGACAGCACCTCCGACAGTGCAGCACTCCCTCAGCACTGCGGAGAGTCGGCCTGGATTTTGTGCTCGGGAGTGGGGCTTCAGCCCAGAACCTCGTAACTCGGAGACAACAGGGGGCCCACTGAGTCACGACTGACACTCCAGCAGGAGGGTGGAGGGGGTAAAGATTTCTGCCCATTGCTTCTCAGTAAAAGCATTCAACCCCAGTGTGGAAGGCCAAAGCAGCGCTGGCCCCCATTCACCCGCTATCTCGTCCCCTCCGGGACACAACCGTTTGCCGTCTGGTCGGTTATCTCTGTGTTCTCCTCACATCAGCCAGGCCGCAGTCACACTGCTCATCCTGCTCCACGTACAGGTTCCCGCACCGCTGACCCCCAAAGAGTCGATCGGAAGCCGGGAAGTTGAACAAACACATGGCTCCTCCTTGCTTCAAACTCCTCTGCAGGTCATCCTCACTGCAGCTGCTGAAGGCCTGTCCGGGGAGGAAGCTGGACGGGGAGAGACACAGGAGAGCGTTCATTTTCACACCTTGACCCAAAACCAGGCTGACAATTCACGCAGGGGATCGGGGCGTCGCTGGAGGGACCAGCATTCATTGCCCGTCCCTAATTGCCCCCTGGAACTGAGGGTCTCGCTCGGCCATTTCAGGGGGGGCAGTTTGAGAGTCGACCACGTGGTTGTGGGTCTGGAGTCACGTGTAGGCCAGACTGGGTAAGGAGGGAAGATTTCCCTCCCTAAAGGGGGCATTAGTGACCCCGATGGGGTTCTATGACAATCGATGATGGTCGTCATGGTCACCGTCACTGAGACTCGCTTTATACTCCCAGATTTATTAATCGGATTTAAATCCCACCAGCCGCCCGGGGTGGTGGGGGGTGGGGTTTGAACCCGGGTCCCCAGAGCCTGGGCCTCAGGATTACTCGTCCTGTGACATTATAACTAAACCACCATCTCCCTCTAAGTGGGAGGGTTTGGGGTTGTGACATGACAGGGGGTGTCCAGAAAATCCTCATATTCCAGATTTATTAATTAATTGAATATAAATTCAATGATGGGGTTTCAACTCCATGTCTCCAAATCACCAGTACAGGAACAACCATTACACCAGCGTGAAACACCCCCTCCCTCCCTTCAGCTCATACCTTTTCTTGAGTTAGATACAGAGTAAATCTCCCTCTACACCGTCCCCATCAAACACTCCCAGGACAGGTACAGCACGGGGTTAGATACAGAGTAAAGCTCCCTCTACACTGTCCCCATCAAACACTCCCAGGACAGGTACAGAACGGGGTTAGATACAGAGTAAAGCTCCCTCTACACTGTCCCCATCAAACACTCCCAGGACAGGTACAGCACGGGGTTAGATACAGAGTAAAGCTCCCTCTACACCGTCCCCATCAAACACTCCCAGGACAGGTACAGCACGGGGTTAGATACAGAGTAAAGCTCCCTCTACACTGTCCCCATCAAACACTCCCAGGACAGGTACAACACAGGGTTAGGTAATTATTTAAAACAATAACCTATTTCTGGGTGGCCGCTTCTAACTGATTGAATTCGATTTCACACCTTGCCTTGGCGAGGTTTCAACTCGGAACCTGTGCATTGCCTGAACAAGGCCTATTTCGCAGCTTTCCCTCAGGACTGACGCTCTGTGTGGTCTGTGCTCTGAATACTGGCACTGAGAGTATCAGCCTTGATTATGGAGCTCAAGTCTCTGGACTGGGAATTTAAACCCATGAGCTGATGGTCCATGACCTTGTAACTTGCAAAGTGCTTTGTCTTGTTTTGTACCAGCCCCCCAGCCCCTCTGCTGTCTCACCCTGTCGAGGGCTCCATAATGCAGCCTCCAAGGCGCTTGGGATTCAGGCAGGTGCATTTCCGATCGTCCGTATCGTGACTGATCCCCAGGTTGTGTCCAAGTTCGTGAGCCACAGTCGAGGCAACTCCCAGCACGCTGACCGAGTGATCCTGGGATAAACGGCAACGTGAGACAATATCCGGGGAGCAGCATTCCTTCCACACACAGACAGCGTTACACTCAGCACCACACCCCCTCTCTAACCCTGTAACCTCCTCCAGCCTCTACACCCCTCCCTATCCCTGTAACCTCCTCCAGCCCCTACACCCCTCCCTATCCCTGTAACCTCCTCCAGCCCCTACACCCCTCCCTATCCCTGTAACCTCCTCCAGCCCCTACACCCCTCCCTATCTCTGTAACCTCCTCCAGCCCCTACACCCCTCCCTATCTCTGTAACCTCCTCCAGCCCCTACACCCCTCCCTATCTCTGTAACCTCCTCCAGCCCCTACACCCCTCCCTATCTCTGTAACCTCCTCCAGCCCCTACACCCCCTCCCTATCTCTGTAACCTCCTCCAGCCCCTACAACCCTCTGAGATCTCTGCGCTCCTCCAATTCCGGCCTCTTGAGCATCCCCCCGATTCCCATCGCTCCACCATTGGCGGCCGTGCCTTCAGCTGCCTGGGGGCCCTAAGCTCCGGAATTCCTTCCCTAAACCTCTCCACCTCTCTCTCTCTCTCTCCCTCTCTCTCTTCTCCTTTAAGATGCTCCTTAAAACTGAACCTCTCTGACCGAGAATTTGGTGGTTCAGTAGTTACAGATCCCGGTGCTTTCACTCACCGACCCACCAGGCGCGCTCTGCGCTCTCTGTACACTGACTGGAAGAGCACTACGCTCCTGGGACAATAGCGGCTTCCCTGGGCCTCACACACCTCACTGGGCCTGAACCTGCCCTTGCTTAATATTTAACCAACTCGGAGACCCACAGCCCAGCAACAGGCCCTTCGGCCCATCGTGTCAGTGCTGGCTCTTTGAAAGATCTATCCAATTCGTCCCCGCTCCCAACCCCTGTTCTATCTCCCCATTTCCCTGCCAAATGTCCCCCCTTCCAGTATTTATCCGATTCCCCCCCTTTTGAAAGTTCCTATTGAATCTGCTTCCACCGCCCTTTCAGGCAGCGCCTTCCAGATCACAACAACTCGCTGTGTAAATAAAAAACAAATTATCCTCATCTCCCCCTCTGGTTCTTTCCCCGATTCTCTTCAATCTGTGTCCCCCTCTGGTTATCGACCCTCCTGCCCAGTGGAAACAGTTTCTCCTTATTTACTCTGTCCAAACCCCCTTCCTGATTTTGAATGTCTCGATTTAATCTCCCCCTTAACCTTCTCCGCTCTAAGGAGAACAATCCCGGCTTCTCCCAGCTTCTCCACATGAACTGAAGTCCCCTCATCCCTGATACTTCACCCAGAATCCTTTGAGAAAATGGCCTGTGTCCCAGGCTTATGTAGGCCTCAGGCTCCACAGCCTCCAGTACAGTTGATCCCCTCACCACGTTGACTCCACCTGAACGGTCCTTGGAACACATCGAGCTCTGCGACGCCATGCCAACCGTGCCACCGTTAAAAGTGCCCCCTCTGGAAAGCGGAAAGACGGAATCGGGATTATACTCATTTGCCTCTCTCTTTCGGTGCACCGGGCTAGCACACAAACTCCATTGGCAACCCGTGGTAAGGACCAGCAGCGTCAGCTGTGGCTCAGTGGCCGACAGTCTCCAAGTGACATGGTCACAGGTTCAAGCGCCACTCCCGGGGCCCAGGTGGCATTCCCAGTGCCCAGGTGGCATTCCCAGTGCGGTGCTGAAGGGGTGCGGCACTGTCAGAGCTGCTGGCCCCTGGATACCTTCTCAGGCGGGTGGGCTCAGAGTCTGATGCCACAGAATCACCCCCAACAGTGCAGCACGCCCTCAAGGGTTGGCACACACGGGGGTGGGGGTGTTGGCCTGGATTATGGGGCACAAGCCCCCGGAGTGGGGCGCGAACTCACGGCCTCCAGGCTTGGAAGCGGCCTACACAGGTTTGAACAGTTCGGTCCCTCACGGGCCACGGATGACAGGGCCAAAGGGCTTCAGGAGAGGAGATTCGATATGGGACATGGTGGCAGCGGGGGCCTGGGCGGCGTGACTTACATTAACAGCTGGGCGTTGTCATGCGGAAGCCGCGACAGAAGGTTGTCCTGCCTCCATTTTAAAAAGCTCTTCAATGTGTCACCTGGGCTCTTGACGACCTCAAAGGGATCCTGCTTGCTCCACACCTCCACCCCAACCAGTGCCACCCGGATGTTGAGGGGTCTGTAGAACTGGCGGGAGAAACACAACCTCAAATATTCGTCAGCCGCCAGTCGGATTGAAACAGTAGCTCACAGGCGAAACCTTCCCCCAGGCGCTCGGCAGCCGCGCGATCGGACAACACCTGAACCCGAGACACGCGAGAAGAAATTCAGGACAGGCGACCAAAACCTCCGGCAAAGAGGGCGAGGGGGAGAGGGCGAGGGGGAGAGGGCGAGGGGGAGAGGGCGAGGGGGAGAGGGCGAGGGGGAGAGGGCGAGGGGGAGAGGGCGAGGGGGAGAGGGCGAGGGGGAGAGGGCGAGGGGGAGAGGGCGAGGGGGAGAGGGCGAGGGGGAGAGGGAGAGGGGGAGAGGGAGAGGGGGAGAGGGGGAGGGGGAGGGGGCGAGGGGGAGGGGGAGGGGGCGAGGCCGAGGGGGCGAGGGGGAGAGGGCGAGGCGGAGGGGGCGAGGCGGAGGGGGCGAGGCGGAGAGGGCGAGGCGGAGAGGGCGAGGCGGAGAGGGCGAGGCGGAAAGGGCGAGGGGGAGAGGGCGAGGGGGAGAGGGCGAGGGGGAGAGGGCGAGGCGGAGGGGGCGAGGCGGAGGGGGCGAGGCGGAGAGGGCGAGGCGGAGAGGGTGAGGCGGAGAGGGCGAGGCGGAGAGGGCGAGGCGGAAAGGGCGAGGCGGAGAGGGCGAGGCGGAGAGGGCGAGGTAGAGAGAGAGAGAGAGACAAAGAGAGAGAGAGAGCGAGAGAGAGAGAGACAGAGGTTGGGGCGGAGGGATATAGGGGGTGAATTCCAGAGCTCAGGGCCCCCAGGCAGCTGAAGGCACAGCCGCTGATGGTGGAGCGATGGGAATCGGGGGATGTGAGAGAGGCCGGAATCGGAGGAGAGCAGAGATCTCGGGGACAGGGGTGGGAAAGGCCAGGGTCACGTGAGGATCAATCACAAGAAACAGCTCGACTCCCACAGACAGAGACACGAGGGGTCAGGAGACTGTCTAGAAGGTTCTATACTCACTGCATCCACCTGGTTCGCGATTTCCAACAGACGCATCTGGAGGGATTTGAGGTTATAGCCGCTGTCTCGAAACTGCGGAGAGAGGGGGCAAGCGACATTAAAGGGAATGTACCCCGATCCACTTACAGCTCCCAATCCCAGCTCAGTGACTGGGGGAGGTCCCAGTCCCTCAGCCACATGGTGCCTAACCCTTCCCCAGCTGCCTTCACTTCCACTCCCAGCCAGAGAAATAACTTGCATTCTGCTAGCGCCTATCATAACCACAGGACGTCCTGAGTGAACGGCGTACCCTTTCTGAAGTGCGGACACTGTTGTAATGTATGGAAAGCAACAGCCAATTCGTGCACAGCACGATCCCACATGACCGAGATGAACTGCTTCCCAATGACGTTGATTGAGGAACAAATATTGGCCCCAAGACACTGAGGAGAACTCCCCCAGCCCTCCACCTCCCTGCTCAATGGGAGAAAAAGGGGACCAATAGGAGGGTTAGGGAATTGGAGCGATGGTCTTCAATGGGAGAGTTAGAGGATTAGGAGAAAGGTCTTCGATGAGGGAGTTAGGAGATTAGAGGGGTGGTCTTCCATGGAAGAGTTACAGGATTATAGGGATGGTACAGCAGGTAATAAAGGCGGCAAATGGAATTTTGGCATTTGTTGCTAAAGGAATAGAATATAAAAATAGGGAAGTGTTGTTGCAACTGTACAAGGCATTGGTGAGACCGCACCTGGAGTACTGTGCACAGTTTTGGTCCCCTTACTTGAGGAAGGATGTAGTTGTACTGGAGGTGGTTCAGAGGAGGTTCACTAGATTCCAGAGATGTGGGGCTTGTCTTATGAGGAGAGATTGAGCAGTTTAGGCCTATTCTCACTAGAGTTTAGAAGGATGAGAGGGGACCTAATTGAGGTATATAAGATGCTAAAGGGGATAGACAAAGTAGATATGGAGCAGATGTTTCCCCTTGTGGGGCATTCTAGAATGAGAGGCTATAGTTTTAGGCTAAGGGGTGGTTGATTTAAACCAGAGATGAGGAAGAATTATTACTTTTCTCAAAGGGTCGTGAATCTGTGGAATTCACTACCTCAGAGTGCAGTAGATGCCGGGACACTGAATAAATTTAAGGAGGAGATAGACAGAGCTTTAATTAGTAACAGGGTGAAAGGTTATGGGGAGAGGGCGGGAAATTGGAGTTGAGGTTGAAATGAGATCAGCCATGATCGTATTGAATGGCGGGGCAGACTCGAGGGGCTGAATTGCCTCCTCCTGCTCCTAGTTCTTATGTTCTTCTGGTCTTCGATGGGAGAGTTAGGAGATTAGAGGGAGGGTCTTCGATGGGAGGTTTAGGGGATTAGAGGGATGGTCTTCAATGGGAGAGTTAGGGGATTAGAGGGAGGGTCTTCGATGGGAGAGTGAGGGGATTAGAGGGATGGTCTTTGATGGGAGAGTGAGGGGATTAGAGGGATGGTCTTCAATGGGAGAGTTAGGGGATTAGAGGGAGGGTCTTCGATGGGAGAGTGAGGGGATTAGAGGGATGGTCTTCGATGGGGGAGTTAGTGGATTAGAAGGATGATCTATGATGGGAGGGTTAGGGGAGGGTCCTCAATAGGGGAGTTAGGGGGTTAGAGGGATGGTCTTCTATGGGAGAGTTAGGGGATTAGAGGGAGGGTCTTCGAAGGGAGAGTTAGGGGATTAGAGGGAGGGTCTTGGATGGGGGAGTTAGGGGGTTAGAGGGATGGTCTTCGATGGGAGAGTTAGGGGATTAGAGGGAGGGTCTTCTATGGGAGAGTTAGGGGATTAGAGGGAGGGTCTTCGAAGGGAGAGTTAAGGGATTAGAGGGAGGGTCTTGGATGGGGGAGTTAGGGGGTTAGAGGGATGGTCTTCGATGGGAGAGTTAGGGGATTAGAGGGATGGTCTTCGATGGGAGAGTTTGAGGGATGGTCTTCGATGGGAGAGTTAGGGGGAGGGTCCTCAATGGGGGAGTTAGGGGGTTAGAGAGATGGTCTTTGATTGAACTCTCCCATTGAAAACCCTGTCTCTAGTTCCCAAGCGAATTTCAATGTCTGAGCAACTGAACATGGCCCCATTCAGCTCTAGTGCAACATTCAGTTTAAGCCAGACTTCCTCTGAATTGAAAACCTACCCATTAAACTATGTGGAGTTGGCCCTCTAAGTGCTGAGACACCAAGTCAATCACCTACCTCTTTGTTGTCAGCAACCATCACCAGCTCAATGTATTTGGTTTCCGTGAGAATGTCTCTCTTCGACTGAGGGAAGAAGTCATTAAATTCATGAAGATTCAGTCTCAAAGTATGTGAATCAATACATTTATGTTCATCTGACAATCCTCGGAAAACATCTGCAATTTCACAATGGAACACAAGTATTGTCTACAATATAAAAAGGCCACTTGGCCCATCCCTCCAATCCCCTAACCCTCCCATCGAAGACCATCCCTCTAATCCCCTAACTCTCCCATTGAAGACCATCCCTCTAATCCCCTAACTCTCCCATCGAAGACCATCCCTCTAATCCCCTAACTCTCCCATCGAAGACCATCCCTCTAATCCCCTAACTCTCCCATCGAAGACCATCCCTCTAATCCCCTAACACTCCCATCGAAGACCATCCCTCTAATCCCCTAACTCTCCCATTGAAGACCATCCCTCTAATTCCCTAACTCTCCCATCGAAGTTCATCCCTCTAATCCCCTAACTCTCCCATCGAAGACCATCCCTCTAATCCCCTAACTCTCCCATCGAAGACTATCTCTCCAATCCCCTAACTCCCCCATCGAAGACCATCCCTCTAATCCCCTAACTCTCCCATTGAAGACCATCTCTCTAATCCCCTAACTCTCCCAAAAACCATCCCTCTTGCCCACTGACCCACACATTGAAGGCCATTCCTCTAATCCTCCCATCGAAGACCATCCCTCTAATCCCTAACTCTCCCATCGAAGACCCTCCCTCTAATCCCCTAACTCTCCCATTGAAGACCCTCCCTTTAATCCCCTAACTCTCCCATCAAAGACCTCCCCTCTAATCCCCTAACTCTCCCATCGAAGACCCTCCCTCTAATCCCCTAACTCTCCCATTGAAGACCATCCCTCTAATTCCCTAATTCCCCAATCGAAAACCATCCTTCTAATCCTCTAACTCCCCCATAGAAGACCCACTCTCTAATCCTATAACTCTCCCATTGAAAACCATCCCTCTAATCCCCTAACTCACCCATCGAAGACCATCACTCTAATCCCCTCACTCTCCCATCGAAGACCATCCCTCTAATCCCCTAACTCTCCAATCGAAGACCATCCCTCTAATCCCCTAACTCTCCCATCGAAGACCCTGCCTCCAATCCCCTAATTCTCCCATCGAAGACCTCCCCTCTAATCCCCTAACTCTCCCATCGAAGACCATCCCTCTAATCCCCTAACCCTCCCATCGAAGACCATCCCTCTAATCCCCTAACTCTCCAATCAAAGGCCGTCCCTTTTACCCCCTAACCCTTACATCGAAGACCATCTTTCTAATCCCCTAACTCTCCCATCGAAGACCATCCCCCTAATTTCCTAACCCTCACATCGAAGACCATCCCTATAATCCCCTAACCCTTCCATCGAAGACCATCCCTATAATCCCACTAACTCTCCCATCGAAGACCATCCCTCTCGCCCACTAATCCTCCCACTACATATTCCTCTGATCCAAGCTCATACCCTGTGAAGATGTGACTCGTCTGCCTGAGGAACATGTTCCAGAGCTTGGTGACTGACAGCACACCGTTTCTTATTGAAGTGGACAGGTTGGATCCTGTGGATAAGGTGCACTTGATTGTTGACCCCCACAAGGGGCTCAATCCCATAACTTTGGTTCTTATTTAACACGATTAAACCTCTGAGAGGGGAAAAAAAGAGAAATATTTCAATGAGCGGCCTGGAGATGGACATCGTTGGCTGTTGATTCTGGACAATGAGGCTTCAAGTCAATACTCCCATACATCAATACTTATCAAAACAGCTGTGCTACAGATTGAAGCCATTGGGCCCAACATTCTCATACTAACTCTTCAACTGAATCAGTCTGCTCTAACCCTGTTTGTTATCCATCTGCCCTCCTCACTCACCCTTCAATATCTAATAACATTTCTTAGAGTGCAGGAAAGATTCACGAGAATGGTTCCAGGGGTGAGGAACTTCAGTTACGTGGACAGATTGGAGATGTTGGGACTGTTTTCCTCGGAGAAGAGGAGACTGAGAGGTGATTTGATCGAGGTGTCCAAAATCACGAGGGGTCTGGACAGAGTCGATAGGGAGAAACTATTCCCATTGTGGGGAGGGATGGAGAAGCAGAGGGACCCAGATTTAAGGGGATTGGAGAAAGAAGCGATGGAGACACGAGGAGAAACTTTTTCACACAGCGAGTGGTTAGGGTCTGGACTGTGCTGTATGAGAGCGTGGGGGAGGCAGATTCAATCGAGGCTTTCGGGAGGGAATTGGATTATTATCGGACAAGGGAGAATGTGTAGGGTCAGGGGGAGAGGCACTGTTGTAAAGGTTGTTTAGTGTCTCACTAAAAGATCTGGAGTCTTGTACGATTGGTAACTACAGACATATCCAAGGTGCCGCCCTGTCTGGGTGAAGTTTCCAAGCCTGCTCTTTCCACACTCTCCCACCCAATCTACTTTCACGTGACTCTCTGCATCACACACGGGAGGGGGCCTGTTCTCCAGTCCCACATTAACTCTTACTCTGCCATTAGCCCTTATACGACGATGGTTATGCAGCTACCGCTTAAAGACATATCGCAACATCCCCCTATCTTTTCAAAATGACTTCCCACCCTCTTCCAGCCAAGTTTAACCATTTACAATATAATCTTTACTTTGCTGGCTACTCCTTCTCCCCACCCCTCCCCGAGTCTCTGACTTTATAAATTCAGACCGTCTGAAGGCCTGACGACTCTTCCCGATCTCGCTCTGTCACGTTTAGAGGAGTGGGTCGGCTTTGTCCGTTTAGCGTTGAAGTTGTGGTGCTCTGCGCTTCTCCGTATCAGCAACCAACTTCTCTCCGGAGGGAATGTGCATCCCTAGAGCGGACCCGGATTTCCATTTTCCGTGCATGTTCTCCCTGAACGTTGATCCTTCAGGAATTTCGTCGCCGCCCATTGCACTATTTCAGCCAAACATTTCTTTCCTCTTATTTCCTTATGAATCCTTTCATTCAGCCCAGCAGCTGCTGAGTCCAGCTGCCTCTGTTTCGGAGTTATCTGTGAGATCCTTGTTCAGGCTGAACAACATCGCCTGGGCACACAGCTCCTCTGGGGGAGTTTTGATTCCATGGTCCCCCTTAGATCCTTCCAATTCGCTCGCTGGACCGACAAGCTGTTTCTTAGAGTTTTCCTTTCCTGCTTCGAAAGTCTGGATCTCCTTTCCCAGAGTGCGCATCTCATCCCGCGTCTCCGTGACACGTCCTGCTTCCTGTGAACCAGACTCCAGTGTTCTCCTCAGTGCTCGTTTTCCGTTAGTAAACTCATCCCCGAAAGCTGATCATTCCTGAAAACTGACGTTCAAGTTCCCATTCTTTAATTTCACTCCCGCCAATTGTTTCGGAGACTCTTCACGTCCCTTTGTGGGAATGCCGACTTTGCCTTGCAACCGTTTCTTGACCTTCCAGGCTCCTGGTTTTTCTCTGTCTGCAGCACAACTTTGTCCTTCGTTTCGGTTTCACTGTCGGCCAGGTCCGTGTCCAGCGACGTCTCCACCTTGTTTCAGTTCCGCAATCGTGCTACTCCCGGCTTCATTCCTTATCCGCCCGCAGCTTGGACAGTTCCACGGTTTTTCCTTTCAATGTCTCCTCTTTTCCATTCAGCCCGTTCCTCCTGCTTTTTTTTCCCCCCTTGTTCCGATGAAGAGTCATACGGACTCGAAACGTTACCTGTGCTTCTCTCCGCAGATGCTGTCAGACCCGCTGAGTTTTCCCAGCTATGTTTGTTTTCCTTCAGCTCTTCTGTCTCTGTCTTGTACCTTTTGGCTCCCTCCTGGAATACCGAATGCTGGTGAGTCCTCTCAGCCAACTGGCTCTTTAGTTAGTTCAGGATGGCGTCAAATTCATTCTCCTTCCCTTCGTAATTTCCCAGAGGAACCAACTTTGACCCGCGGGATCCTTGTGAAGGTCCTTCAATGGGTTTCCCTCTTCTTTGCAAAGCTCAATTGCTTTGTCTTAATTTTTCTTGTCGTTCAACAGAATCTCCTCGAGTTGCTTCTGTTCATCCATTCTCCTGCTGAAGACAGCCTTCATTTCTTCGAGCTGCTGAAGGGTTCTGTATTCTTTTTGCGTTTGATCTCGAACAGCGATTGCTTTCAACTGCTTATTTGCTTGTTGACCTCTTGCCGACTCATGCGCTTCAGTGCATTGCTTTATCGCGACTGATAACTCCAATGCTGTTTTTGCTGAATTAGTGTTCAACGTCTCTTTTAGCTCCTCATGTTTTTCCATGGCTGTGTATTGATTCTTCAAAGAGTCTTGCAAGCTCATGACATCTTTGCGTTCCTTTCTCTGCTGGTTTTGCCTAGCTGTACACCGTGTTGAGTTTTCTCAACTCCCCCTTTGATTTTCCAACTGTGGATTGAGGGTCATTATCTCCTCCTGGTACCTTTGTGACGTCTCTGAAATTTATTTGTTTAGATCTCGAACAGTTTGGCTCATTGAAGAATTCAGTTTATCGTGCATTTTCAAAGGTATATACTCAGCCTGAATCTCGCACTTCAAATCTCCCAGTTCAGCTTCGATACCAACATTTTCTGATTTTACTTCTGCTTTTTCCTGTTCCACTTGCCGCAGAGTTTTTTCCCCCCCCTTGTTGTTCACTACAAGTTGCAGGTACACTTCTGGAAACATGTCCGCGTCTTCCAAGAGGAAATCATTTGGACCTGACAAAAAAGATTTCTGGGACTTCTGGAAAGTTTTGTGCCTCTCTGGTGCCCTCGTGTAGCTTGTTCAGGTATCGTCTCCCTGGGCCTGAGATCTCCTTCGGTGCTTTATTGGGGTGTTCTAGACCTTGTTTTAAGGTCTCCACAATTTGGAGTTTAAAATATTTGTCAAGGCCTTTTAACGTCTCACCAAATGCGGTTGAGGATTCATCTGCACCGTGGTTTAGGGTAGCTTCATCTGCGTATACACCAATCGAACATACCGACGGATTGACCTGCACTTTTTCTAATTTCTTACTTAACCCTGATGTACCCCAGTATTCGAAAAATCTTCTGCTCCAAGATTCCCAATCTTGGTTTTGGCTCCTGACTGAGCCAAAATGGGCCTGATCATTTTAATTTTCATCCCATGGCCGTTTCTTTATAACTGGTGAGTACCTCTTTCAGTTATTTTTCTCTTCAAATTGGTTGCTGTCCCTTAAAAGCATCTTACACCAGTGGGTAAACATTCCGACATCCCCAGTCCCTTTATTTTTCCAAGGGATAATCCTCAGTCTGTGCCTCGGCATTACTGGTTCACCAGCCACGAGAAACAATCTTTCATCCTCTCAAAAACATACACAACCTTTAATCGCCCAATAATCTCCACTTAACGCACTCTCTCCCTCGCTCCCTCTCTCCCGCTCGCTCCCTCCCCCTCTCGTTCCCTCTCTCCGCCCCCCTCGCTCTTTCTCTCTCTCAGGTGCAGTGAACACATAGATACCGCCCACAAGTACATACCTCAGGCCTGCACAGAGACTGACACTGACTCGAGAGTCAGGGAAACCGTGAACTGCGCCGTGATAATAACAGTTAATCTGAAAGAAAGCAAAAAATAAATATTCCAAACATGCACATCACAAGCTCCTTCCCCTGACACATGTCCCTGTAATGTACACGAGGGCTGCTGTGCCCCACTATATGCACAGGGGCTGCTATTATCTATAATATACACAGGGACTGCTATTCTCTATAATATACACAGGGACTGCTATTCTCTATAATATACACAGGGGCTGCTATTATCTATGATATACACAGGGACTGCTATTCTCTATAATATACACAGGGACTGCTATTCTCTATAATATACACAGGGACTGCTATTCTCTAGAATATACACAGGGACTGCTATTCTCTGTAATATACACAGGGACTGCTATTCTCTATAATATACACTGGGACTGCTATTCTCTATAATATACACAGGGGCTGCTATTCTCTATAATATACACAGGGACTGCTATTCACTATAATATACACAGGGACTGCTATTCTCTATAATATACACTGGGACTGCTATTCTCTATAATATACACAGGGACTGCTATTCTCTATAATATACACAGGGGCTGCTATTCTCTATAATATACACAAGGACTGCTATTCTCTATAATATACACAGGGGCTGCTATTCTCTATAATATACACAGGGACTGCTATTC
>NW_027596396.1:85000-118521 GCF_964194155.1 Cetorhinus maximus
CCGGGGAGAGGGATGGAGTCGGTCACTCGGGAACGGAGTTTGGGACGGACCCCAAAACAATGGCTTCAGTCTTCCCGATATTTAATGGGAGGGAATGTCCCCTGATCCCGGACTGGGTGTGGGATAAGCAGTCGGATAATGTCGGGAAGATGGAGGGGACGAGGGAGGTGGGGGGTGAGGTGATGCTGGGTGAGGGCAGCCAACATGGGGACACTATCACTGAGCCTCCGGAGAGCCTCCCCGAGGGGCAGGGTGTGGGTGAGAAATAGGGAGGGGGGCGCCAAGGGGAGAGCCTCAGTGGTGGGGGGGGGAGAGGGGGAGATACCTGAGGTCAGGAGGAGAGGCCATTCCCAGTGATTCCGATCAATAAGGATGGAGCCGGGGGGTAGGACAGTCCCACCCAGCTGGACGACAGGGGGGGGAGAGGGTGTTGGGGGAGGATGGTGTGGTCACCGGGTCAAAGGCCGCAGACAGGTCGACAGGGACGAGGAGGGAAAGTTTACCCCTGTCACGGTCAGATCGGGCGGCGTTAGCCAGTTTGATGAGGGCTGTTTCGGGACCGTCGGAGGCAGGAACCTGATTGGAGGGATTCAAACACGGAGATCCGGGAGGGAGGGGCACAGATTTGGGAGGTGAGAACGTGTCGAAGGGCTTTAGGGGAGGGATGGGAGGTGGGGGGGCGATAGCTTCCGAGGACGGAGCGGTCAAGGGTTGGTGTGCGTTGAGGAGGGGGTGACGAGGGCAGGTTTAAAGGCGAGAGGGGCACCTGAAGAGAGAGAGAGAGAACTGTTTACAGTATCGCCGCAGATGGGAGCAGGGAGGGAACGGCCATAAGACAGAGGAGCAGAAAGTAGGCCATTCGGCCCATCGAGTCTGCTGTTAAGTGGGAACGGGGTCGAGGGTGGAGGAGGTCTCATTGACCAGGCGAGCTGGGAGAGAGGGGATGAGGGGAGGAAGGAGAGAAACAAGAGGGAGTTGAGAGTTCAGGGCAGGGGGGAGGTCAGTTTGGACGAGAGTCAATGGGTGACCGGGGCAGGGGAGTGAGATGACCGGATGGTTTTAATCTCAGGTCGATGAGTGGTTGGAGGTGATGGGAGGGAGGGCTTTTAAGGAGAGGGTTTACAGTTGAGAAAAGTAGTCAGGGGGTTACCTACTCAGCCCCGGAAGGTTCTAGAATAGGGAGAAGCTTTTAGCAGACAGCAGCAGGGCCCAGGAGTGTTTTAAAAGGACCGGCTCATTGTCTGCAACATCCACTCCAGTCTGTACCGCTTACCTTTAAGGGGAGGGGCGATGAGGACTGTCCCAGGAGGGGGGGAATGGCCCGGTGGGTGAGAGTTTTATCGGGGACCAGGGCCTCACAGGCCGAGTAATTCAGAAGCTGTAAACAGGTCACACGGAGGGGTCAAAGGTTGGGGGTGAGCTGGTTAGGGTTTTGAACCTGCTGTTCGATCGGATTGGGGGGGGGATGGTCTGGTCCCGGGGTCAGAGATCGGGTCAGGGGCGCGTTTCTGAACAAGAGCAGGCGCTGACCAGAGGAATGTGGGGTTTGCGTGTCCGGTGAGCTGCTGGGTGGGGAGGGGGTGGGTGGGACAGGCTCCGCAGTGCTGGCAAAGAGCCAGTGGGAAGGGGTTTCCGGAGGCCGGGAATGTGGATCGGGAGCCTCGGGGGAGCCGGAGGGTCGGGAGAAGAGTTCGTCCGGACGGGAATAACAAAGAGTCTTCAAATTGGAACCAGGCCCGTTCAGGGGGGATGTCAGGAAGCACTTCACACACACACACAGGGGTGCGGGAATCGGGAACTCTCTCCCCCCACCGACAAATCGTGGATTGGGGTTGGTGGGGGCTGGGGTGGGGGGTGGAAAATGTCTAAACTGAGAAGCGGAGATTTCGGTTGGGTTAGGGGGTTTAAGGATCATGGGCCCAAGGTTTATTAAGACATAGGCCCGGATTTTCCGCTCCCACCTGTGGTGGGAATCACGGAAAATTCAACGGAGCAGCCAAAGGTCGGTCAACTTCCGGTGGGAATTTTGGGTCCAGGTATCCCCGTCATAATGAGATCGCGAATGGCCAAATTCCTTCCTTTTTTCCCCAATCCCATTTCAGTCGCTGAGTTACTTTCACTCCCACATCCCGAAATCCAGTGGAACATCCAATGAACTAATTGGGCCCACTTGACCTAACCCAAGCCAAAAAGGCCCAGGCCAAAGGTGGTGGTGAATTCCCGGCTTCCTTCCTCCCTTCCCAATCCTCGGCTCCCCTCTCCAATGAACAGCCCGCGCCCAGAGCAATGGCGCGGACAATCCTTACCGGGTTCCTGTCCTCCTCTGTCACCAAGGTCCCGTTGGGTAGATAGTACATGAGCCGCTGAGCACCAGAGAAGAGGTTCCTGCGGGAAACAGAAAGGAGAACGGGACCTGTAAAGGTTCTTCACCAAATCAGTGTCCCTCGCACAGCAGGTGACCAAGACCCGCCCGTCTACAAAGGGTTTCTGGCCCTCGGCATTGGGAGCGAGGCTCCAACACACAGGCTGAGCCAGGGTCTCTCACCCAGAGGATGAGGGCCCAGGTCAGCAGAAGACCACAGGCCAGACGTCCAGGAGGTCAGGAAGGAGCTACTGCTGGAGAGTTACACACACCACCAATGCCTGGTCCCCTCTCCCGCTCTCTCCCCACACAAAGCAGTGTCAGCACCGAGGGAGTGCCGCACTGTCGGAGGGTCAGTACTGAGGGAGCGCCGCACTGTGGGAGGGTCAGTACTGAGGGAGCGCCGCACTGTTGGAGGGTCAGTACTGAGGGAGTGCCGCACTGTGCAACAATGCGGCGCTCCCTCAGTACTGACCCTCCAACAGTGCGGCGCTCCCTCAGCACAGGCATTGGCAGTCGGTCTAGATTATGGGGGCTTGAGTCTCTGCGCTGGGGTCTCGCACCCAGGAGCTTCCGATTTGGAGACGAGAGAGAGAGACCCGCTGAACCAAGACTGGCACACCCCAGTGCCAAGGAAATGGGCATGAGAGGTGCCCACTCGAACCAGAACTTAGCAAACATTGAAAAAAAACAAACTGACCATCAGGCAGTTGGACAGGCTGAGGGCCAAGGAACATGGCAGGATTGGACTGGGAAAACCTGCAAAGCCGGGATTCCCAATCAACAACCAGTGGGAATTGGGGAGAGTTTAAACCTATTGAGGGAGATTGGAACAGAGAAAGATCGAGCAATGAGAAACAGGACAGCGGGCATTCCTCAATAAAACCATGGACCAGCCGCTCTCTCCACAAACTCTGCAAACAACACTCACTCATTCTGCTTCAACTTCAACACCAGGTTCCTCCCTTCCGACTGTACGGTGCACTGCAGGATCGGCGAGGGTTGGCCCTGTCACAGAGATAGAGCAGAAAATACCCAATTAATACCAATCTCTACAAACACCCTGTCTGCAATCTTCATCGTAAAGGGTATAGTGTTGCTGCATTGATGTAACCCCCCATCAAACACTCCCAGGACAGGTACAGCACGGGGTTAGATACAGAGTAAAGCTCCCTCTACACCGTCCCCATCAAACACTCCCAGGACAGGTACAGCACGGGGTTAGATACAGAGTAAAGCTCCCTCTACACTGTCCCCATCAAACACTCCCAGGACAGGTACAGCACGGGGTTAGATACAGAGTAAAGCTCCCTCTACACTGTCCCCATCAAACACTCCCAGGACAGGTACAGCACGGGGTTAGATACAGAGTAAAGCTCCCTCTACACTGTCCCCATCAAACTCTCCCAGGACAGGTACAGCACGGGGTGAGATACAGAGTAAAGCTCCCTCTACACTGTCCCCATCAAATACTCCCAGGACAGGTACAGCACGGGGTTAGATACAGAGTAAAGCTCCCTCTACACTGTCCCCATCAAACACTCCCAGGAGATAGATGAAAACAGAGAGAGAGAGAGTGAGGGATAAGGAGAAAGGGGTGAAGTGACGATAGGGATAGAAGCAGAGCGATGGGGCGAGAGGGAGGTGTAGATGGATGTGGGAGTGGTGTGTAGGAAAGGGGCGTTGACAGTGAGGGTTCAGTTTGAGGTAAACAGGGAGTTCCCAGAGAGAGCCAGTATTCTGGCAGCATTTGGGAGGTGGGGTGACTCTGTCACAGGGCTGTCAGGAACGCTCTGTGCTCCCACACCTTTCACTGAATGAGCAGAACAGGGAGATTTTCTTGTGCAATGGTTAATGGTTGTGTTTCCTTCCTCAGGCTCTCCACATCCCTCGGCTGGCGGGTCACCAGTCCCACCTTTTTCCTGTTGGAAAACACCAGGATTGTAGAGGGAGGGCCCGTGGCCAGAGAGTGAGGTCAGGCCTTAAATCGGTCGGCCTGCTGTGAGGCATGGAGCTGTGGCATTCCTTCAGCCCCTCTGTTAACCCCTCTCCCATAGAATCCCTGTTCGAATCCTGCTACACCCAACTGCTCAGGGCCTAACACAGGCCAGTCCTCAGGCCATTCCACCCATCGTGCATGTGCTAACTCTTTGGGAGAGCGAGTCCCACTCCCTCCCCCAAACCAGCCCCCACTTATACCCCCCCATATCCCTGCAACTGTTCCCCCCCTTCCAGTATTTATCCGATTCCCCCCCTTTTGAAAGTTCCTATTGAATCTGCTTCCACCGCCCTTTCAGGCAGCGCCTTCCAGATCCCAACAACTCGCTGTGTAAATAAAAAACAAATTCTCCTCATCTCCCCCTCTGGTTCTTTCCCCGATTCTCTTCAATCTGTGTCCCCCTCTGGTTCCAGCTCCAGCATCTGTGCCTCAGGATGGACACATTGCCCTTTGAGTGAAGACAGTGTCGATTCACCAGAATGAAACCTGGAGTGCGAGGGTTAAACTCCGGGGAGCGATTAAACACAAACCGGGATTGTGTTCCCTGGAATTGAGAAGGTTGAGGAGGGAGATTTGATCAAGATTTTCAAGATATTGTTCGGGATATCAGATGAGGAGGAATTTGTTCTCTCCGAGGGTGGTGAATGTGTGGAATTCCCCACCGCAGAGGCCTGTAGAGGCTGGGTCGCTCAGTATATTAAAGATTGAAACCTGTCCCCATCAAACACTCCCAGGACAGGTACAGCACGGGGTTAGATACAGAGTAAAGCTCCCTCTACACTGTCCCCATCAAACACTCCCAGGACAGGTACAGCACGGGGTTAGATACAGAGTAAATCTCCCTCTACACTGTCCCAATCAAACACTCCCAGGACTGGTACAGCACGGGGTTAGATACAGAGTAAAGCTCCCTCTACACCGTCCCCATCAAACACTCCCAGGACAGGTACAGCACGGGGTTAGATACAGAGTAAAGCTCCCTCTACACTGTCCCCATCAAACACTCCCAGGACAGGTACAGCACAGGGTTAGACACAGAGTAAAGCTCCCTCTACACTGTCCCCATCAAACACTCCCAGGACAGGTACAGCACGGGGTTAGATACAGAGTAAAGCTCCCTCTACATTGTCCCCATCAAACACTCCCAGGACAGGTACAGCACGGGGTTAGATACAGAGTAAATCTCCCTCTACACTGTCCCCATGAAACACTCCCAGGGCAGGTACAGCACGGGGTTAGATACAGAGTAAAGCTCCCTCTACACTGTCCCCATCAAACACTCCCAGGACAGGTACAGCACAGGGTTAGACACAGAGTAAAGCTCCCTCTACACTGTCCCCATCAAACACTCCCAGGACAGGTACAGCACGGGGTTAGATACAGAGTAAAGCTCCCTCTACATTGTCCCCATCAAACACTCCCAGGACAGGTACAGCACGGGGTTAGATACAGAGTAAAGCTCCCTCTACACCGTCCCCATCAAACACTCCCAGGACAGGTACAGCACGGGGTTAGACACAGAGTAAAGCTCCCTCTACACTGTCCCCATCAAACACTCCCAGGAGATAGATGAAAAGAGAGAGAGAGAGAGAGAGAGAGAGGGGTAAGGAGAAAGGGGTGAAGTGACGATAGGGATAGAAGCAGAGTGATGGGGCGAGAGGGAGATGTAGATGGATGGATGTGGGAGTGGTGTGCAGGAAAGGAGTGTTGACAGTGAGGGTTCAGTTTTTTACAGGTTTTTAATCAGGAAGGGAATCGAGGGTTACGGGGAAAAGGCAGGAATGTGGAGTCGAGGATTATCAGATCAGCCATGATCCCACTGAATGGCGGAGCAGACTCGATGGGCTGAATGCTCCTCCGTCTTATTAAGGGGAACTGAGAGGGTCGACAGAGAGAAACTATTCCCGCTGGTCGCGGACTCTCGGACTAGGGGACAGAGCCTAAGGGTGGGATCTTTCTGGCCCTGTAAATTACTGCAGCAAAGTCCGGGGGCCTTTCCCTGGTCAGTCAGATTCTCGGGGCGAGGGGAACGAGGAAATTTAGGCCCAACGATTCGAGCCAGGATTCTCCGGAGTGAAATTAGGAAATTAGGAAACACTAAAAGCGCCAACTCCCCTACCCCGGGGAGAGAGCGCCAACTCCCCTACCCCGGGGAGGGAGCGCCAACTCCCCTACCCCGGGGAGGGAGCGCCAACTCCCCTACCCCGGGGAGAGAGCGCCAACTCCCCTACCCCGGGGAGAGAGCGCCAACTCCCCTACCCCGGGGAGAGAGCGCCAACTCCCCTACCCCGGGGAGGGAGCGCCAACTCCCCTACCCCGGGGAGGGAGCGCCAACTCCCCTACCCCGGGGAGGGAGCGCCAACTCCCCTACCCCGGGGAGGGAGCGCCAACTCCCCTACCCCGGGGAGGGAGCGCCAACTCCCCTACCCCGGGGAGGGAGCGCCAACTCCCCTACCCCGGGGAGGGAGCGCCAACGCCCCTACCCCGGGGAGGGAGCGCCAACTCCCCTACCCCGGGGAGAGAGCGCCAACTCCCCTACCCCGGGGAGGGAGCGCCAACTCCCCTACCCCGGGGAGGGAGCGCCAACTCCCCTACCCCGGGGAGGGAGCGCCAACTCCCCTACCCCGGGGAGGGAGCGCCAACTCCCCTACCCCGGGGACAGAGCGCCAACTCCCCTACCCCGGGGAGAGAGCGCCAACTCCCCTACCCCGGGGAGGGAGCGCCAACTCCCCTACCCCGGGGAGGGAGCGCCAACTCCCCTACCCCGGGGAGAGCGCGCCAACTCCCCTACCCCGGGGAGGGAGCGCCAACTCCCCTACCCCGGGGAGAGAGCGCCAACTCCCCTACCCCGGAGTGAGAGCGCCAACTCCCCTACCCCGGGGAGGGAGCGCCAACTCCCCTACCCCGGGGAGGGAGCGCCAACTCCCCTACCCCGGGGAGAGAGCGCCAACTCCCCTACCCCGGGGAGGGAGCGCCAACTCCCCTACCCCGGGGAGGGAGCGCCAACGCCCCTACCCCGGGGAGGGAGCGCCAACTCCCCTACCCCGGGGAGAGAGCGCCAACTCCCCTACCCCGGGGACGGAGCGCCAACTCCCCTACCCCGGGGAGGGAGCGCCAACTCCCCTACCCCGGGGAGGGAGCGCCAACTCCCCTACCCCGGGGAGGGAGCGCCAACTCCCCTACCCCGGGGAGAGAGCGCCAACTCCCCTACCCCGGGGAGGGAGCGCCAACTCCCCTCCCCAGCCAGGCCCCCAGGCCTCCTCCTCCACTCCCACTCCGCACAATCGCTCCCAGGCCCGACAACACTCGGAGGCCGTCGCCGTGGCAACCCAGTGAGGGGCGGCAGGAAGAGGGGAACTCGGGAGGGAGCAGAGGCCCCCAGAGTGCTTCGCAGGTGATACGGGAGTCGCCCTTTGAAGCTGCAGGTCGCAGCGCAGCACAGCAAGATCCCACAGGCAGGAGCGGGACAGCGGCCCTCCAGCTTTGACGCGATGTGGCTTGCAGTGGGCCGGGGGGAGGGGCTGGGGGTCGGAGGGGGCAGATTGTTGACCTGAGGTGCTCCTCACTGCCCCCCCCCACCGACCTCATCGCTGGCTATGGGATCTTGCTGTGCCCGGGCCGGCTGCCGCATCCTCGACATGGCAACAGCTGCCGGTTTTCAGGAAAGTTCCCGGGCGGCTGGGAGGGTGGGGGGAGAGAGAGAGAGAGAGTGTGTGAAGGATTGGGGGAGAGAGAGAGAGAGAGAGTGAAGGATTGGGGGAGAGAGAGAGAGTGAAGGATTGGGGGAGAGAGAGAGAGACAAAGAGAGACTGAAGGATTGTGGGGCAAAGAGAGAGCAGGAGGTTGAAGGACTAGGGGATAGAAAGAGAGGCTTAAGGTTTGGGGACAGAAAGAGAGAGAGAGAGACTGAAGGATTGGGCGGGAGAGAGAAACCAAAGGATTGGGGGAGAGAGAGAGAGATTGAAGGATTGGGGAGGGAGAGAGAGAGAAAGAGAGAGAGACTGAAGGCTTGGGGAGAGAGAGAAACCAAAGGATTGGGGGAGAGAGCAAGAGACTGAAGGATTGGGAAGAGGAAGAGAGAGACTGAAGGATTGGAGGAGAGAGAGAGAGAGAGAGAGACTGAAGGATTGGGGAGAGAGAGAGACTGAAGGATTGGGGAGAGAGAGAGACTGAAGGATTGGGGAGAGAGAGAGACTGAAGGATTGGGGGAGAGAGAGACTGAAGGATTGGGGAGAGAGAGAGACTGAAGGATTGGGGAGAGAGAGAGAGACTGAAGGATTGGGGAGAGAGAGAGACTGAAGGATTGGGGAGAGAGAGACTGAAGGATTGGGGAGAGAGAGACTGAAGGATTGGGGAGAGAGAGACTGAAGGATTGGGGAGAGAGAGAGACTGAAGGATTGGGAGAGAGAGAGAGACTGAGAAGGATTGTGGAGAGAGAGAGACTGAAGGATTGGGGAGAGAGAGAGACTGAAGGATTGCGGGGAGAGAGAGACTGAAGGATTGGGGGGAGGGAGAGAGAGAGAGAGAGAGACTGATGAATTTGGGGAGAAAGAGAGAGAGAGAGAGAGAAACTGAAGGATTGGGGAGAGATAGAGACTGAAGGATTGGGGAGAGAGAGAGACTGAAAGATTGGGGAGAGAGAGAGACTGAAGGATTGGGGAGAGAGAGACTGAAGGATTGGGGAGAGAGAGACTGAAGGATTGGGGAGAGAGAGAGACTGAAGGATTGGGGAGAGAGAGAGACTGAAGGATTGGGGAGAGAGAGAGACTGAAGGATTGGGGAGAGAGAGAGACTGAAGGATTGGGGAGAGAGAGACTGAAGGATTGGGGAGAGAGAGAGACTGAAGGATTGGGGAGAGAGAGAGACTGAAGGATTGGGGAGAGAGAGAGACTGAAGGATTGGGGAGAGAGAGATACTGAAGGATTGGGGGAGAGAGAGGCTGAAGGATTGGGGGGAGAGAGAGACTGAAGGATTGGGGGAGAGAGAGAGACTGAAGGATTGGGGAGAGAGAGAGACTGAAGGATTGGGGAGAGAGAGACTGAAGGATTGGGGAGAGAGAGAGACTGAAGGATTGGGGAGAGAGAGACTGAAGGATTGGGGAGAGAGAGAGACTGAAGGATTGGGGAGAGAGAGAGACTGAAGGATTGGGGGAGAGAGAGACTGAAGGATTGGGGAGAGAGAGAGACTGAAGGATTGGGGAGAGAGAGACTGAAGGATTGGGGAGAGAGAGAGACTGAAGGATTGGGGAGAGAGAGACTGAAGGATTGGGGAGAGAGAGACTGAAGGATTGGGGAGAGAGAGAGACTGAAGGATTGGGGAGAGAGAGAGACTGAAGGATTGGGGAGAGAGAGACTGAAGGATTGGGGAGAGAGAGACTGAAGGATTGGGGAGAGAGAGACTGAAGGATTGGGGAGAGAGAGAGAGACTGAAGGATTGGGGAGAGAGAGAGACTGAAGGATTGGGGGAGAGAGAGAGACTGAAGGATTGGGGAGAGAGAGACTGAAGGATTGGGGAGAGAGAGACTGAAGGATTGGGGAGAGAGAGAGACTGAAGGATTGGGGAGAGAGAGAGAGACTGAAGGATTGGGGAGAGAGAGACTGAAGGATTGGGGAGAGAGAGAGACTGAAGGATTGGGGAGAGAGAGATACTGAAGGATTGGGGGAGAGAGAGGCTGAAGGATTGGGAGAGAGAGAGATACTGAAGGATTGGGGAGAGAGAGAGAGACTGAAGGATTGGGGAGAGAGAGACTGAAGGATTGGGGGAGAGAGAGACTGAAGGATTGGGGAGAGAGAGAGACTGAAGGATTGGGGGGGAGAGAGACTGAAGGATTGGGGAGAGAGAGAGAGACTGAAGGATTGGGGAGAGAGAGACTGAAGGATTGGGGAGAGAGAGAGACTGAAGGATTGGGGGAGAGAGAGACTGAAGGATTGGGGGGGAGAGAGACTGAAGGATTGGGGGGGAGAGAGACTGAAGGATTGGGGAGAGAGAGAGAGACTGAAGGATTGGGGAGAGAGAGACTGAAGGATTGGGGAGAGAGAGAGACTGAAGGATTGGGAGAGAGAGAGACTGAAGGATTGGGGGAGAGAGAGACTGAAGGATTGGGGAGAGAGAGAGACTGAAGGATTGGGGGAGAGAGAGACTGAAGGATTGGGGGGGAGAGAGACTGAAGGATTGGGGAGAGAGAGAGAGAGACTGAAGGATTGGGGAGAGAGAGACTGAAGGATTGGGGAGAGAGAGAGACTGAAGGATTGGGGAGAGAGAGAGACTGAAGGATTGGGGAGAGAGAGAGAGACTGAAGGATTGGGGAGAGAGAGAGACTGAAGGATTGGGGAGAGAGAGAGACTGAAGGATTGGGGGAGAGAGAGGCTGAAGGATTGGGAGAGAGAGAGAGACTGAAGGATTGGGGAGAGAGAGAGAGACTGAAGGATTGGGGAGAGAGAGAGAGAGAGAGAGAGATACTGAAGGATTGGGGAGAGAGAGAGAGACTGAAGGATTGGGGAGAGAGAGAGAGAGAGATACTGAAGGATTGGGGAGAGAGAGAGATACTGAAGGATTGGGGAGAGAGAGAGAGACTGAAGGATTGGGGAGAGAGAGAGAGAGATACTGAAGGATTGGGGAGAGAGAGAGATACTGAAGGATTGGGGAGAGAGAGAGAGAGACTGAAGGATTGGGGAGAGAGAGAGAGAGAGATACTGAAGGATTGGGGAGAGAGAGATACTGAAGGATTGGGGAGAGAGAGAGAGAGATACTGAAGGATTGGGGGGAGGGGCGAGAGAGAGAGAGAGAAAGAAAGTCAGGAATGATTTATTGAACACCAGCTGAAGGTTACAGAAGCTGTAAGTAGATTTGAGTAGAGGAGTGTTGATGTCTTGCTGCAATGGGATAGAGCCTTGGCGAGGCTGGACCTGGAGTAGTGTGGGCCGTTTTGGTCTCCTTATCTCAGGATGTAGTTGCCATAGAGGGAGTGCAACAGAGGTTCACCAGATTAATCCCCAGGATGGCGGGATTGTCTTATGAGGGGAGATTGAGGAGACTGGGCCTGTATTCTCTAGAGTTTAGAAGAATGAGAGGAGATCTCATTGAAGGATAGGTTGGAGAGGCTGGGACTGTTTTCCTTGGAGAAAAGGAGGCTGAGGGGAGACTTGATCGAGGTGTTCAAGATCCTGAGGGGTATGGACAGGGTAAATAGTGAGAAACTGTTCCCACTCGAGAGAGCATCAAGAACTAGGGGGCACAGATTCAAAATAGTGGGCAAAAGGAGTAAATGTGATGTGAGGAGAAATCGCTTCACCCAGAGGGCGGCTGGAGTCAGGAATGAAATTCCGGACAGGGAGGTGGAGGCAGGTTCGATCGAGGTGTCCAGAAGGGAATGGGATTGTTACCGGAAAAGAGAGAATGTGCAGAGTGACAGGAATGAGGCAGGGGAGTGGGACTAGGTGGGATGGTCTAGCAGAGAGCTAGTGTGGGCTCGATGGGCTGAATGGCCCCTTTCTGCACTGTAAAGGTCCTGTGACACTGACACTGTGAAACATACAAATTTCTTACAGGGCTCGACAGGGGAGATGCAGGAAGGATGTTTCCCCCTGGCTGGTCAGTCTAGAACCAGGGGACACAGTCTCAGGATAAGGGGTCGGCCATTTCAGACTGAAATGAGGAGGAATTTCTTCACTCAGAGGGTTGGTGAATCTTTGGAATTCTCTACCCCAGAGGGCAGTGGAGGCTCAGTCATTGAGTATGTTCAAGACAGAGATTGAGGGATTTCTACATATTAAAAACATAAGACCATAAGACATAGGAGCAGAAATTAGGCCATTCGGCCCATCGAGTCTGCTCCACCATTCAATCATGGCTGATAAGTTTCTCAACCCCATTCTCCCGCCTTCTCCCCGTAACCTTTGATCCCCTTACCAATCAAGAACCTATCTATCTCGGTCTTAAATACACTCAGTGACCTGGCCTCCACAGCCCTCTGTGGCAATGAATTCCATAGATTCACCACTCTCTGGCTAAAGAAGTTTCTCCTCATCTCTGTTCTAAAAGGTCTTCCCTTTACTCTGAGGCTGTGCCCTCGGGTCCTAGTCTCTCCTACTAATGGAAACATCTTCCCCACGTCCACTCTATCCAGGCCTTTCAGTATTCTGTAAGTTTCAATCAGATCCCCCCTCATCCTTCTAAACTCCATCGAGTATAGACCCAGAGTCCTCAAACGTTCCTCATATGTTAAGCCTTTCATTCCTGGGATCGTTCTCGTGAACCTCCTCTGGACCCTCTCCAGGGCCAGCACATCCTTCCTAAGATACGGGGCCCAAAATTGCTCACAATATTCTAAATGTGGTCTGACCAGAGCCTTATAAAGCCTCAGCAGCACATCCCTGCTTTTATATTCTAGTCCTCTCGAAATAAATGCCAACATTGCATTTGCCTTCCTAACTACCGACTCAACCTGCAAGTTAACCTTAAGAGAATCCTGGACTAGGACTCCCAAGTCCCTTTGCACTCCAGATTTCTGAATTCTCTCCCCATTTAGAAAATAGTCTATGCCTCTATTCTTCCTACCAAAGTGCATGACCTCACACTTACCCACGTTGTATTCCATCTGCCACTTCTTTGCCCATTCTCCTAACCTATCCAAATCCTTCTGCAGCCTCCCTGCCTCCTCAATACTACCTGTCCCTCCACCTATCTTTGTATCATCTGCAAACTTAGCCAGGATGCCCTCAGTTCCTTCATCTAGATCATTAATGTATAAAGAGAAAAGTTGTGGTCCCAACACTGACCCCTGCGGAACTCCACTAGTCACCGGCCGCCATCCTGAGAAGGACCCCCTTATCCCCACTCTCTGCCTCCTGCCAGACAGCCAATCTTCTATCCATGCTAGTACCTTGCCTCTAACACCATGGGCTCTTATCTTACTAAGCAGCCTCCTGTGCGGCACCTTGTCAAAGGCCTTCTGGAAGTCCAAGTAGATAACATCCATTGGCTCTCCTTTGTCTAACCTACTCGTTACCTCCTCAAAGAATTCTAACAGATTTGTCAGGCATGACCTCCCCTTGATGAAACCATGCTGACTTTACCCGATTTTACCATGCACTTCCAAGTATTCTGAAATCTCATCCTTAATAATGGGCTCTAAACTCTTACCAACGACCGAGGTCAGGCTAATTGGCCTGTAATTTCCCGTCTTTTGCCTCACTCGCTTCTTAAACAGGGGGGTTACATTAGTGATTTTCCAGTCCTCTGGGACCCTCCCTGACTCCAGTGATTCCTGAAAGATCACCACTAACACCTCCACTATCTCTTCAGCTATCTCCTTCAGAACTCTGGGGTGTAATCCATCTGGTCCAGGTGATTTATCCACCTTCAGACCTTTCAGTTTTCCTAGCACCTTCTCCTTGGTAATGGCCACCATACTCACCTCTGGCCCCCGACTCTCTTGAACTTTGGGGATGTTACTCGTGTCTTCCACCGTGAAGACTGACGCAAAGTACCTATTCAGTTCCTCCGCCATTTCTTTGTTCCCCATTATTGCTTCTCCAGCGTCATTTTCCAGCAGCCCAATGTCTACTTTTGCCTCTCTCTTACCCTTTATATATCTAAAAAAAAACTCTTGCAATCTTCTTTTATATTACTGGCTAGTTTACCCTCATATTTAATCTTCTCCCTCCTTATTTCTTTTTTAGTTGTCCTCTGTTGGTCTTTGTAGGCTTCCCAATCCCCTGGTTTCTCACTGCTCTTCACTGGATACATCGAGGGATACGGGGATAGTGGGGGAAAGTGGTGTTGAGGTAGAGGATGAGCCATGATCTCATTGAATGGTGGAGCAGACTCGAAGGGCTGAATGGCCTCCTCCTGCTCCTATGTTCCTAACTGGCTTATTTCGGGAGAGATTCACAGACTTGACATGTGTTTCCATCAGTGAATAACTCCTCGAGTGGAGCAATAGAAACAGCAAACATGACGAGGCTCGAGAAATAGTTTATTCAGCCCAGCATCAGAGCTGAGAAGCCACTGCCAAGACCTTCACACTGATTTCCTTGCCAAAAATGTTTTTTGATCCTTCATAACATTAATGGTAATATTAGTCTCAATCATCACACTCCAACTCATCCCCTCCCCAGTGTCTGCGATGGTTATATCAGATCTTTTCATCCACAACCCACCTTGTGCTATTCTCTTGAATTCATTCATGATTGGACAGGATATAAAGAACGGCAGAGAATGACTAAAAGGTTAATCAGGAGAAAGAAATCAGAGGATGAGAGGAAGCCAGCTAGAAATGTAAAAACGGATAGCAAGAGTTTCCCCAAACAGGAAAAGAGTAAGTGAAGTGAGTGTTGGTCCTCTAGAGAGTGACAGTGGGGAGTTAATAAGGAAATGGCGGATGATATGAACAAATATTTTGCTTCTGTGTTCACTATAGAGGATACAAAAAACATCCCAGTAAAAGCTGTGAATCAGGAGGTGAATGGGAGAGACGAACTTGGTTAAATTGAAATCACTAGGGAAACGGAACTGAGCAAATTGATGGAGCTGTGGGTTGGCAAGTCTCCGGATCCTGATGGACGACATCCTAAGGTCTTAAAAGAGGTGACTAATGAGGTAGCTGGTGTTAATTTTCCAAAATTCACTCGATTCTGGAAAGGTTCCATCAGAGGAAAGTAGCAAATCTAACCCCTTTATTCAAGAAGGGAGGGAGGCAGCAAACAGGAAACTATAGGTCAGTTAGCCTGACGTCTGTCATGGGGAAGTTATTAGAATCGATCATTAAGGAGGTTATAGCTGGGAACTTAGAAGGGCTCAAGGCAATAGGGAACAGTCAACATGGTTTTGTGAAAGGAAAATCATGTTTAACCAATTTATTGGAGTTTTTCTGAAGGAGTAACATGTGCAGTGGATAAAGGGGAACCTGTAGATGTGCTGTACTTGGATTTCCAGAAGGCATTTGATAAGCTGCCACATCAAAGATTATTACAGAAAATAAAAGCACTTGGTATAGGGGGTAACATATTAACATGGATAGAAGATTAGCTGGCTGGCAGAAAGCAGAGAGTATGTATAAATGGGTCTTTTTACATTTGGCAGGATGTGATGAGTGGGGTCTGTGCTGAGGCCTCAGCTTTTTACCATTTACATCAATGCCTTAGATGAGGAGAGTGAAGACATAGTGGCTAAATTTGCAGATGACACAAAGATAGATAGGAAAGTATGTTGTGAAGAGGACATGAGGAGCTTGCAGATGGATATAGATAGGTTGAGTGAGTGGGCAAAGATCTGGCAAATGGAGTTTAATGTGGGAAAATGTGAAGTTGTTCACTTTGGCAGGAAGAACAAAAAAGCAGAGTATTACTTAAATGGAGAACAGCTGCAGAGTCTACAGAAGTTGATCGATCTCTGTCTTGAACATACTCACTGACTGAGCCTCCACTGCCCTCTGGGGTAGAGAATTCCAAAGATTCACCACCCTCTGAGTGAAGAAATTCCTCCTCATCTCAGTCCTAAGTGGCCGACCCCTTATCCTGAGTCTGTGTCCCCTGGTTCTAGACCCCCCAGCCAGGGGGAAACATCGTTCCTGCATCTCCCCTGTCGAGCCCTGTAAGAATTCTGTAAGTTTCAATGAGATCATCTCTCTTTCTTCTAAACCCTAGAGAATACAGGCTCAGTCTCCTCACTCTCTCCTCATAAGACAATCCCGCCATCCTGGGGATTAATCTGGTGAATCTCCATTGCACTCCCTCTATGGCAAGTACATCCTTCCTTAGGTAAGGAGAGCAAAACTGCACACAAATGCCAGGAACGGTGTCACCAAGGCTCTATACCATTGCAAAAATACATCCTGTACTCAAACACTCTTTCAAAGAAGGCCAATGTATCATTCGCTGTCCTAATTCTTGCTGCACCTGCATTGCTAGATTTCAGTGACTCATGTCCGATCAGAACAACACCAAAATACTTTTTAAGGAGGGAGTTCCAGGATTTTGACCCAGGCACAGTGAAGGAACGGAGATATATTTCCAAGTCAGGATGGTGAGGGGCTTGGAGGGGAACTTCCAGGTGGTGGTGTTCCCCATGTGTCTGCTGCCCTTATCCTTCTAGATGGTAGTGGTCGTGGGTTTGGAAGGTGCTGTCGAAGGAGCCTTGGTGAGTTGCTGCAGTGCATCTTGTAGATGGTACACACACTGCTGCTACTGTGCGTCGGTGGTGGAGGGAGTGAATATTTGTGGATGGGGTGCCAATCAAGCGGGGCTGCTCGGTGTCGAGCTTCTTGAGTGTTGCGGGAGCTGCACTCATCCAGGCAAGTGGAGAGTATTCCATCCAACTCCTGGCTTGTGTCTTGTAGATGGTGGACAGGCTTTGGGGAGTCAGGAGGTGAGTTACTCTCCGCAGGATTCCCAGCCTCTGACCTGCTCCTGTAGCCACAGTATTTATATGGCTGGTCCAGTTCAGTTTCTGGTCAATGTTAACCCCCAGGATGTTGATAGTGGGGGATTCAGTGATGGAAATGCTGCAGCTATATCTGCTTTCCAAAACAACTATTTAGTGTACCATTACAACCAGGAACAGGTCATTCACATCGAGACACACTACAAGAAATTACTAGCGCGTACAAAAATGGGATAAGGAGGGAGTTTCCCACCAGATACACCCTTCCATTTGGCATCAATCCTCACTCAATAAGGCCTCATGATACTGCCAGGAATCTAGTACATAATATATAAGCCAACAGGAACCCTCAAATAGATTCCAGTCTGCAACTCACTCCCGGGTATCTGTTATTCTATATATAAACCACCCCGAACCCCTCGATTAGATTCCAGTCTGTAACTCACTCCCGGGTATCTGTTATTCTATATATAAACCACCCCGAACCCCTCGATTAGATTCCAGTCTGTAACTCACTCCCAGGTATCTGTTATTCTATATATAAACCACCCCGAACCCCTCGATTAGATTCCAGTCTGTAACTCACTCCCAGGTATCTGTTATTCTATATATAAACTCCACCGAACCCCTCAATTAGATTCCAGTCTGTAACTCACTCCCGGGTATCTGTTGTTCTATATATAAACCCCCTGAACCCCTCGATTAGATTCCAGTCTGTAACTCACTCCCGGGTATCTGTTATTCTATATATAAACCCCACCGAACCCCTTCATTAGATTCCAGTCTGTAACTCACTCCCGGGTATCTGTTATTCTATATATAAACACCCCCGAACCCCTCGATTAGATTCCAGTCTGTAACTCACTCCCGGGTATCTGTTATTCTATATATAAACCACCCCGAACCCCTCGATTAGATTCCAGTCTGTAACTCACTCCTGGGTATCTGTTATTCTATATATAAACCCCACAAACCTCTCGATTAGATTCCAGTCTGTAACTCACTCCCGGGTATCTGTTATTCTATATATAAACTCCCCCGAACCCCTCGATTAGATTCCAGTCTGTAACTCACTCCCGGGTATCTGTTATTCTATATATAAACCACCCCGAACCCCTCGATTAGATTCCAGTCTGTAACTCACTCCCAGGTGTCTGTTATTCTATATATAAACCCCCCCGAACCCCTCGATTAGATTCCAGTCTGTAACTCACTCCCAGGTATCTGTTATTCTATATATAAACCAGCCCGAACCCCTCAATTAGATTCCAGTCTGTAACTCACTCCTGGGTATCTGTTATTCTATATATAAACCCCCTGAACCCCTCGATTAGATTCCAGTCTGTAACTCACTCCCGGGTATCTGTTATTCTATTTATAAATCCCCCAAACCCCTCGATTAGATTCCAGTCTGTAACTCACTCCCGGGTATCTGTTATTCTATATATAAACCACCCCGAACCCCTCGATTAGATTCCAGTCTGTAACTCACTCCCGGGTATCTGTTATTCTGTATATAAACCACCCCGAGCCCCTCGATTAGATTCCAGTCTGTAACTCACTCCCGGGTATCTGTTATTCTATATATAAACCACCCCGAACCCCTCAATTAGATTCCAGTCTGTAACTCACTCCCGGGTATCTGTTATTCTATATATAAACCACCCCAAGCCCCTCGATTGGATTCCAGACTTTGTAAAGGTTTACCTGCTCCAGCATTACTACATTTATTTGTGTCATAATCTCTTGGCACTTTTTGGGATCTTGCTGTGTGAATCTCAGGTGACATGTTTCATACAACAGTGACAAAAACCCTCTATTGGCTGGATAGTGCCTCTGGATGTCCTGAGGTGGTGACAGGCGCTATGGAAATGCAGGAAGCTCTCCTACCATCTTTCTTCTCACAATGCAGCGTTACTCTGCGAAGGTTCATCGTCTGGTACACACCTGGAGCACCTGGTCCAGCCTGTGCTTCTTGCCTCTCACTGTGACGTAGGGAACAGTTTCCTCGTATGGACTCAGTCTCCGTCGCTGAGCTGTTTGGCTTTCGTACAGAGCTAGAGGAAAGAACAAGAAACAGGCCGATGTGAATCCAGAGATCGGCTGGAAGGAGGTTCCAGGAAGCAGCAATAACATGGGTATCATTTCCAACAGGGAAAGTTACCAATCACCCTCATCAAACCTGCTGTTACTTCAACAGCTATGTGCATTTATAGAGTCTTTTAGACTCTAGACACGGAGACAGAGAGAGAGAGACACAGAGAGAGACAGACAGAGAGAGAGAGAGGCGGAGAGGTTTAGGGAGGGAATTCCAGAGCTCAGGGCCCCAGGCAGCTGAAGGCACGGCCGCCAATGGTGGAGCGATGGGAATCGGGGGATGGTCAAGAGGCCGGAATTGGAGGAGAGCAGAGATCTCGGAGGGTTGTAGGGGCTGGAGGAGGTTACAGAGATAGGGAGGGGTGTAGGGGCTGGAGGTGGTTACAGAGATAGGGAGGGGTGTAGGGGCTGGAGGAGGTTACAGAGATAGGGAGGGGTGTAGGGTCTGGAGGAGGTTACAGAGATAGGGAGGGGTGTAGGGGCTGGAGGGGGTTACAGAGATAGGGAGGGGTGTAGGGGCTGGAGGAGGTTACAGAGATAGGGAGGGGTGTAGGGGCTGGAGGAGGTCACAGAGATAGGGAGGGGTGTAGGGGCTGGAGGAGGTTACAGAGATAGGGAGGGGTGTAGGGGCTGGAGGAGGTTACAGAGATAGGGAGGGGTGTAGGGTCTGGAGGAGGTTACAGAGATAGGGAGAGGTGTTAGGGCTGGAGGAGGTTTCAGAGATGGGGAGGGGTGTAGGGGCTGGAGGAGGTTAGAGGGATAGGGAGGGGTGTAGGGGCTGGAGGAGGTTACAGAGATAGAGAGGGCTGTAGGGGCTGGAGGAGGTTACAGAGATAGGGAGGGGTGTAGGGGCTGGAGGAGGTTAGAGGGATAGGGAGGGTTGTAGGGGCTGGAGGAGGTTAGAGGGATAGGGAGGGGTGTAGGGGCTGGAGGAGGTTACAGAGATAGGGAGGGGTGTAGGGGCTGGAGGAGGTTACAGAGATAGGGAGGGGTGTAGGGGCTGGAGGAGGTTACAGAGATAGGGAGGGGTGTAGGGTCTGGAGGAGGTTACAGAGATAGGGAGGGGTGTAGGGGCTGGGGGAGGTTACAGAGATAGGGAGGGGTGTAGGGTCTGGAGGAGGTTACAGAGAAAGGGATGGGTGTAGGGGCTGGAGGAGGTTACAGAGATAGGGAGGGGTGTAGGGGCTGGGGGAGGTTACAGAGATAGGGAGGGGTGTAGGGGCTGGGGGAGGTTACAGAGATAGGGAGGGGTGTATCGGCTGGAGGAGGTTACAGAGATAGGGAGGGGTGTAGGGGCTGGAGGAGGTTACAGAGATAGGGAGGGGTGTAGGGGCTGGAGGAGGTTAGAGGGATAGGGAGGGTTCTAGGGGCTGGAGGAGGTTAGAGGGATAGGTAGGGGTGTAGGGGCTGGAGGAGGTTACAGAGATAGGGAGGGGTGTAGGGGCTGGAGGAGGTTAGAGGGATATGGAGGGTTGTAGGGTCTGGAGGAGGTTAGAGGGATAGGGAGGGGTGTAGGGACTGGAGGAGGTTACAGAGATAGGGAGGGGTGTAGGGGCTGGAGGAGGTTACAGAGATAGGGAGGGGTGTAGGAGCTGGAGGAGGTTACAGAGATTGGGAGAGGTGTAGGGGCTGGAGGAGGTTACAGAGATAGGGAGGGGTGTAGGGGTTGGAGGAGGTTACAGTGATAGGGAGGGGTGTAGGGACTGGAGGAGGTTACAGAGATAGGGAGGGGTGTAGGGGCTGGAGGAGGTTAGAGGGATAGGGAGGGGTGTAGGGGCTGGAGGAGGTTAGAGGGATAGGGAGGGGTGTAGGAGCTGGAGGAGGTTACAGAGATAGGGAGGGGTGTAGGGGCTGGAGGAGGTTACAGAGATAGGGAGGGTTGTAGGGGCTGGAGGAGGTTAGAGGGATAGGGAGGGGTGTAGGGGCTGGAGGAGGTTACAGGGATAGGGAGGGGTGTAGGGGCTGGAGGAGGTTACAGAGATAGGGAGGGGTGTAGGGGCTGGAGGAGGTTACAGAGATAGGGAGGGGTGTAGGGGCTGGAGGAGGTTACAGAGATAGGGAGGGGTGTAGGGGCTGGAGGAGGTTAGAGGGATAGGGAGGGGTGTAGGGGCTGGAGGAGGTTAGAGGGATAGGGAGGGGTGTAGGGGCTGGAGGAGGTTAGAGGGATAGGGAGGGGTGTAGGGGCTGGAGGAGGTTACAGAGATAGGGAGGGGTGTAGGGGCTGGAGGAGGTTAGAGGGATAGGGAGGGGTGTAGGGGCTGGAGGAGGTTAGAGGGATAGGGAGGGGTGTAGGGGCTGGAGGAGGTTAGAGGGATAGGGAGGGGTGTAGGGGCTGGAGGAGGTTACAGAGATAGGGAGGGGTGTAGGGGCTGGAGGAGGTTAGAGGGATAGGGAGGGGTGTAGGGGCTGGAGGAGGTTAGAGGGATAGGGAGGGTTTCTGTGGCTGTAGAAGTGACTCCAGGATGCAATGCTGCCTCCCTGGTGCCAGGGTAAAGATGTCACAGAGCGGCTGCAGGACATTCTCCAGGGGGGAGGTGATCAGCCAGAGACAGTGGGTCCACGTTGGTACCAATGATTCAGGTAGGAAAGGGGATGAGGTCCTGAAAGCGGATTTCAGGGACAGGGGAAGGAGATTGAAAATCAGGACCTGTAAAGCAGCAACATTAGGATGACTCCTAGTCCCACGTGCAGGTCAGTATAGAAACAGGAGAATTGAGCGATCGAACAGGTGGCTGGGAAGCTGGTGTAGGAGGTGGGGGGCATCAGATTTCTGGGGCATTGGGACCGGTTCTGGGGAGGGTGGGATCTGTACACACCGGACGGTCAATACCCGAACAGGACTGGGGTGAATATCCCCGCTGGAAGGTTAGCTAGTGCTGTTGGGGGGAGTTTAAACTAGATTGGGAGGGGGATGGGAACCTGGAGGCAAATTCAGAGCAGATGGAGAATTAGTGAGTGATTCTGAAAGACAGAAGCAGCCCAGGTTAAAAAGTGTGCAGCACAGGAATTTGGCAGTGTTAAAAGGTGTATATATAAAT
Organism: Cetorhinus maximus; assembly: GCF_964194155.1. Taxonomy (NCBI): domain Eukaryota; kingdom Metazoa; phylum Chordata; class Chondrichthyes; order Lamniformes; family Cetorhinidae; genus Cetorhinus; species Cetorhinus maximus. The sequence continues at coordinate 106,878 of NW_027596396.1, forward strand.
GCAATGAGTATGGTAAATAAAGCCAATGGGCTGAGGGCACAGATAGACACAGGGCAGCAAGATATCATCGATATAATGGAAACTTGGCTTAAGGAGGGGCAAAAATGGCAGCTCAACACCCCTGGAGATAGAGTTTTCAGGCAGGATAGGGAGTGGGATAAAAAATGGTGGGGGTGTCGCATTATTGGTTAAAGAATCAATTACAGCTGTGAGGAGAGTTGAGATACTAAATGAAGCATCAAATGAGGCCACAGGGGCTGAGCTCAAATAATAAAGGGGCAGCCACACTGCTAGGGGTGCACTATAGACCCCCAAATAGTGGAAGGGAGTTTAAAGGGCAGGTATGTAGGCAGATTTCTGAGTGGAATAACAATAGGGTAGTAATTGTTGGGGGCTTCAGCTACCCAAATATCAATTGGGACAGGAACAGTGTGAGGAGCACAAAATTCTGGAACTGTATTCAAGAGAACTTTATCAGCCAACACATAACAAGCCCATCGAGAGGAGACGCAATTCCAGATTTAGTCTGAGCAAAGGAAGCTGGGCAAGTGGACGAAGTAGCAGTGGGGGTCCATTTTGGACAGAGTGACCATAATAACAGTTAGATTTAGCATCATTATGGAAAAGGACAAAGACAGAGCAGGAGTAAACGTTCTAACTTGGGGGAAGGCGAATGTGACAAAGCTGAGAGGTGAGCTGGTGGGAATGGACTGGGTTACAGCGATTAGAAAACTGCGTCAGATCAGGGGGAGGCATTCCAAAGCGAGACTGTACAGGCACAGTGTCAACATGCCCCCACAAAGAAACAGGGTGGGGCTGCTAAATCTCGAGCCCTCTGGTTATCCAGGAGCAAATATGGCAAGATAAAGCGGGGAAAGAAAGTACATGAGAGTCACAAGGAGCTTAATGTTGTAGACCAGCCTCGAGGAGAATAGAAAGTACAGGGTTGATACGAAAAAGTATTAGCAAGAAAATTCGAATAAAAGTCAAAGATGTTTTACCAGGACATGAACAGCAAAAGGAAAGGCTCGGGCCTATCAGAGATATACCTGGTAACTTGTGTGTTCATGCCCCTCAGTTAGGTCACCCCCCAGCCTCCTCTGTTCTAAGGAAAACAACCCCAGTCTATCCAATCTCTCCTCATAGCTGCAATTTTCAAGCCCTGGCAACATTCTTGTAAATCTCCTCTGTACCCTCACCAGAGCAATGATGTCCTTCCTGTAATGTGGTGACCAGAACTGGACACAAAATTCCAGCTGTGTCCTAACCAGCGTTTTATACAATTCCAACATTTACATCCCTGCTTTTATATTCAATACCTCGTCCCATGAAGGAAAGCATTCCATATGCTTTCTTTACCACTTTATTTACCCGAGCGGAGGGGTCAGTTACCAGGGGACATGGATTTAAGGGGATCGGTAGAGGGATTAGAGGGGACATGAGGGAAAACCTTTTTAGCCAGAGGATGGTGGGTGTTCGGAATTCACTGTCTGAATCGGCGGTTGAAGCTGAAACCCTCATTTAAACAGTAGCTGGACCTGCATCTGAAGCGCTGTAACCTGCAGGGCTATGGGACCGGGCGCTGTAACCTGCAGGACTATGGGACCGGGCGCTGTAACCTGCAGGGCTATGGGACCGGGTGCTGTAACCTGCAGGGCTATGGGACCGGGCGCTGTAACCTGCAGGGAATATATGGGACCGGGTGCTGTAACCTGCAGGGCTATGGGACCGGGTGCTGTAACCTGCAGGGCTATGGGACCGGGTGCTGTAACCTGCAGGGAATATATGGGACCGGGTGCTGTAACCTGCAGGGCTATGGGACCGGGTGCTGTAACCTGCAGGGAATATATGGGACCGGGTGCTGTAACCTGCAGGGCTATGGGACCGGGTGCTGTAACCTGCAGGGCTATGGGACCGGGTGCTGTAACCTGCAGGGCTATGGGACCGGGTGCTGTAACCTGCAGGGAATATATGGGACCGGGTGCTGTAACCTGCAGGGCTACGGGACCGGGTGCTGTAACCTGCAGGGCTATGGGACCGGGTGCTGTAACCTGCAGGGCTATGGGACCGGGTGCTGTAACCTGCAGGGCTATGGGACCGGGTGCTGTAACCTGCAGGGAAAATATGGGACCGGGCGCTGTAACCTGCAGGGAATATATGGGACCGGGTGCTGTAACCTGCAGGGCTATGGGACCGGGTGCTGTAACCTGCAGGGAATATATGGGACCGGGTGCTGTAACCTGCAGGGCTATGGGACCGGGTGCTGTAACCTGCAGGGCTATGGGACCGGGTGCTGTAACCTGCAGGGCTATGGGACTGGGTGCTGTAACCTGCAGGGCTATGGACCAGGGACTGGAAAGTGGGATTAAAATGAGCGGCGAGTTTCTTTTTCCTCTTTTTGGCCAGTGCAGACATGATGGGCTGAATGGCCTCTTGCTACGCCATAACTTTTCTATGGTTGTCGGGACTGGATCAGGTTACAGAGATAGGGAGGGGTGTAGGGGCTGGAGGAGATTATAGAGATAGGGAGGGGTGTAGGGGCTGGAGGAGGTTACAGAGATAGGGAGGGGTGTAGTGGCTGGAGGAGGTTACAGAGATAGGGAGGGGTGTAGGGGCTGGAGGAGGTTACAGAGATAGGGAGGGGTGTAGGGGCTGGAGTTGGTTACAGAGATAGGGAGGGGTGTAGGGGCTGGAGGAGGTTACAGAGATAGGGAGGGGTGTAGGAGCTGGAGGAGGTTACAGAGATAGGGAGGGGTGTAGGGGCTGGAGGAGGTTACAGAGATAGGGAGGGGTGTAGTGGTTGGAGGAGGTTACAGAGATAGGGAAGGGTGTAGGGGCTGGAGGAGGTTACAGAGATAGGGAGGGGTGTAGGGGCTGAAGGAGGTTACAGAGATAGGGAGGGGGTGAGGAGGGATTTGAAAACGAGGGTGAGAATTTGAAAATGGAGGTGTTGCCGGACCGGGAGCCAGTGTGGGTCAGCGGGCACAGGGCTTGATGGGTGAACGAGGACTCGGTGCGAGTTCGGACACGGGGGGGCAGGAGGGTTTTGGATGAGCTGAAGTTTCCGGAGGGTAGAATGTGGGAGAGCAGCCGGGAGAGGGTTGGAATAGTTGAGTCTGGAGGGAACGAGGGTGTGGATGAGGGTTTCCGCAGCGGATGAGCTGAGACAGGGGGTGGAGTCGGGCGATGTTAGGGAGGTGGGAATAGGCGGCCTTAGCGCTGGCGCGAATATGAGGGCGGAAGCTCATCCCGACAATACTCCAGGTTGGGGTGGGAGACACTTTGAGGTGCAGCTGCTTTTGGGGTAAACAAATTCAGCAGCCATTTTGGTGACCGAGAAATCTTATTATTTCAGTCTTGTTGGTTCTGGGATAGATATTGGCCCAGGACAGGGGAGGGAACCTCCTCCACTCCCTATCCCTACCCCACTCCACTGCTCTTATCCCACCGGGTAGGGCCCTCCGATAGCGCAGCACTCCCTCAGTACTGGCACTTGGAGTAGTGTCAGCCTGGATTGTAGGCCCGAGCCCCGGGAGTGGGGCCTGAAAATGGCTCAGAGAGTCCTGTCACCCGTGCAACACACTGAAAGGCTCTGGAGAGGAAAGGGAGGTTAGAGAGGACAAGGGTGTTCTTGTCTGAAGGAAGCAGATGGTGACAGGAGGGCAAATTGGCAAGAAGAGAAGCCCAGAAATAACAACCAGGAGGGCAGCAGAGAGTTGATGCCAAGATTGGGCACGAGGAGTAAGATTTCGGGTTGGGAGGTAATCCACAGTTAAGTTCATTCACGGGGATGTTGGCGCCGCTGGTCAGCCCAGCATTTGTTGCCCGTCCCTAAATGCCCCCTGGAACTGAGGGTCTCGCTCGGCCATTTCAGGGGGGGGCAGTTTAAGAATCGACCCCGTGGCTGTGGGTCTGGAGTCACGTGTAGGCCAGACCGGGTAAGGAGGGCAGATTTCCCTCCCTAAAGGGGGCATTAGTGACCCAGATGGGGTTTTTATGACAATCGATGATGGTCGTCATGGTCACCGTCACTGAGACTCGCTTTATATTCCCAGATTTATTAATCGGATTTAAATCCCACCAGCCGCCCGGGGTGGGATTTGGACCCGGGTCCCCAGAGTATTAGCCCAGGCCTCTGGGTTGCTAGTCCAGTGACATTACCCCTACAACACCATCTCCTCAGAGAGTAGTAGAGAGGCCTTATTGTGTTCAACATGAACATCAAGTCAAGAGGAAGAGGGTGCAGAGTGAGGGAATCGGGAACTCGATGTGGGCCGAGAGGAAAGTTCAGAGCAGCTTCAGCCAGTAAGACCTGCCTGTTAGGCGAGAGATTCCTGAGAGATTCAGGAAGAACGTGACAGGTATCTCTCTCTCTCTCTCTCTCTCTCAGCCAGAGTCAGTCCAAAGACTGAGCACATACCAGACTGAACTCCCAATGCCAGGACTGCGGGAGTGCCGCACTGTCGGAGGGTCAGTACTGAGGGAGCGCCGCACTGTCGGAGGGTCAGTACTGAGGGAGCGCCGCACTGTCGGAGGGTCAGTACTGAGGGAGCGCCGCACTGTCGGAGGTTCAGTACTGAGGGAGCGCCGCACTGTCGGAGGGTCAGTACTGAGGGAGCGCCGCACTGTCGGAGGGTCAGTACTGAGGGAGCGCCGCACTGTCGGAGGGTCAGTACTGAGGGAGCGCCGCACTGTCGGAGGGTCAGGACTGAGGGAGTGCCGCACTGTCAGAGGGTCAGTACTGAGGGAGTGCCGCACTATCGGAGGGTCAGTACTGAGGGAGTGCCGCATTGTCAGAGCCGCTGTCCTCGGGATGAGACAGTAATAAACCGAGGCCCTGTCTCCGCTCTCTGTGTGTAAAATCCCTCGGGTGCTATTGGAAGAAGAGCTGATGGGAGGGGGTGGAGAGGGAGGAGGAGAGGGGAGTGGGTTAGGGGCGGGTGGCTGGGGGACCTCTCCCTGGGGCTCTTAGACCAATATTTATCCCTCAACCAGCATGACTAACAAACAGGTGATCTGGGTCATTATGACACTGCTGTTTGTGGGATCTTGCTGTGCCCAAAATGGCTGCCGCAGGTGACAGCAGTGACTGAGATTCCGAAAACGTTCCCCCATTGGCTGAGAGACGCTTCAGGATGTCCCGAGCTGGTGAGAGGCACCAGGTCCTTCTGTCTTGCGGGGGAGGTGAGGAGCCCTCTCACTAGACAGGGGCGAGGACGGAGGGAGAGAGGGTCCCGGAGCTCGGAGCTAATATCGGTCAGAGGAGCGGGACCTGTGGTTTCAGGAGGTGACAGAGCGTGGAACAGATTTTAATGAGCGTGATGTCCTCCAAAGCTGGGGAGGAAGGGACTGATGAGCTTCCCCGCAGTAAGCGGACATGCACTGACGGTCCAGGGTGTGTCCCTGCCTCTCCTGCCAAGCTCCAGCCACTGGGCGAATACTTTCCCCCTTTCCAATGACATCATACCAGGAAGCCTTGTGAGTCCAGCAACTGAAAATAAATCTCCAAGTCATCAGCAATCTCCACCAGCATTATCCCAGGCAAGTCGCTTCCCGTCTCCTCCCCCAAATCAGTCATCTCCACAAGTTAAGGATACAGCACGTGCCATCGGTAACCCTTCACCACCTGCCTCACTCAGTCTCTCTCTCTCTCCCTTTTGACTCAGAGACAGGAGCCTGAGAGTTTGAGTCCCTCACTCCAGAGTCTTCAGCCCATGATCCCAGGCCGACTTGCCCAGTGTCGGTACTGAGGGAGTGCCGCACTGTCGGAGGGTCAGTACTGAGGGAGTGCCGCACTGTCGGAGGGTCAGTACTGAGGGAGCGCCGCACTGTCGGAGGGTCAGTACTGAGGGAGCGCCGCACTGTCGGAGGGTCAGTACTGAGGGAGCGCTGCACTGTCGGAGGGTCAGTACTGAGGGAGTGCTGCACTGTCGGAGGGTCAGTGCTGAGGGAGTGCCGCACTGTTGGAGGGTCAGTACTGAGGGAGCACCGCACTGTCGGAGGGTCAGTACTGAGGGAGTGCCGCACTGTTGGAGGGTCAGTACTGAGGGAGAGCCGCACTGTCGGAGGGTCAGTACTGAGGGAGTGTCACACTGTCGGAGGGTCAGTACTGAGAGAGTGCCGCACTGTCGGAGGGTCAGTACTGAGGGAGCGCCGCACTGTCGGAGGGTCAGTGCTGAGGGAGTGCCGCACTGTCGGAGGGTCAGCGCTGAGGGAGCACCGCACTGTCGGAGGGTCAGTACTGAGGGAGTGCCGCACTGTCGGAGGGTCAGTGCTGAGGGAGCACCGCACTGTCGGAGGGTCAGTGCTGAGGGAGCGCCGCACTGTCGGAGGGTCAGTACTGAGGGAGCGCCGCACTGTCGGAGGGTCAGCACTAGAGTCATCAAGGTCTACAGCACAGAAAAAGGCCCTTCAGCCCATCGAGTCTGCGATGGTCAAACAAGTACCTAACTATTCTAATCCCATTTTCCAGCACTAGGCCCATAGCCTTGTGTGCCATGGGCATCGCAAGTGCACATCCAAATACTTCTTAAATGTTATGAGGGTTTCTGCCTCTACCACCCTTTCAGGCAGTGAGTTCCAGATTCCCACCACCCTCTGGGTGAAAAAATTCTTCCTCACATCCCCTCTAAACCTCCTGCCCCTTACCTTAAATCTATGCCCCCTGGTTATTGATCGCTCCACCAAGGGGTAAAGTTCCTTCCTGTCTACCCTATCTATGCTCCTCATAACTTTAGACAGCTCAATCATGTCCCCCCTCAATCTCCTCTGCTCCAGGGAAAATAACCCCAGTCTATCCAATCTCTTCTCATAACTAAAACTCTCCAGCCCAGGCAACATCCTGGTAAATCCCCTCTGCTCTCTCTCTAGTGCAATCACATCCTTCCTATAATGCGGATTCCAGAACTGCACGCAATACTCTAGCTGTGGCCTAACCAGTGTTTTATACAGTTCCAGCATAACCTCCCTGCTCTTATATTCTATGCCTCGGCTAATAAAGGCAAGTATCCCATATGCCTTCTTAACCACCTTATCTCCGTGTCCCGCTACCTTAAGGGATCGGTGAACATGTACACCAAGGTCCCTCTGATCCTCAGTACTTCCCAGGGTCCTACCATTTATCATGTATTCCCGTGCCTTGTTTGTCCTGCCCAAGTGCATCACCTCACACTTATCCAGATTAAATTCCATTTGCCACTGATCAGCCCATCTGACCAGCCCGTCTATATCCTCCTGTAATCTAAGGCTATCCTCCTCACTATTTACCACCCAACCAATTTCCGTGTCATCTGCAAACTTACTGATCAACCCTCCTACATTCAAGTCTAAATCGTTTATATATATCACAAACAGCAAGGGGCCCAACACAGATCCCTGTGGAACCCCACTGGACACAGGCATCCAGTCACAAAAACACCCCTCGACCATCACCCTCTGCTTCCTGCCACTCAGCCAATTTTGGATCCAATTTGCCAAATTGCCTTGGATCCCATGGGCTCTTACCTTCGCTATCAGTCTCCCATGTTGCACCTTATCAAAAGCCTTGCTGAAGTCCAAGTAGACTACGTCAAATGCATTGCCCTCATCTACACACCTGGTCACCTCTTCAAAAAATTCAATCCAATTGGTCAGACATGACCTCCCCTTAACAAAACCATGCTGACTGTCCTTGATTAATCCCTGCCTCTCCAAGTGTAGATTCATTCTGTCCCTCAGAATCGCTTCCAATAGTTTCCCCACCACTGAGGGAGCGCCGCACTGTCGGAGGGTCGGTACTGAGGGAGCGCCGCACTGTCGGAGGGTCGGTACTGAGGGAGCGCTGCACTGTCGGAGGGTCAGCACTGAGGGAGCGCCGCACTGTCGGAGGGTCAGTACTGAGGGAGCGCCGCACTGTCGGAGGGTCAGTACTGAGGGAGTGCCGCACTGTCGGAGGGTCAGTACTGAGGGAGCGCCGCACTGTCGGAGGGTCAGTACTGAGGGAGTGCCGCACTGTCGGAGGGTCAGTACTGAGGGAGTGCCGCACTGTCGGAGGGTCAGTACTGAGGGAGCGCCGCACTGTCGGAGGGTCAGTACTGAGGGAGCGCCGCACTGTCGGAGGGTCAGTACTGAGGGAGTGCCGCACTGTCGGAGGGTCAGTACTGAGGGAGCGCTGCACTGTCGGAGGGTCAGTACTGAGGGAGCGCTGCACTGTCGGAGGGTCAGTACTGAGGGAGCGCCGCACTGTCGGAGGGTCAGTACTGAGGGAGTGCCGCACTGTCGGAGGGTCAGTACTGAGGGAGCGCCGCACTGTCGGAGGGTCAGTACTGAGGGAGCGCTGCACTGTCGGAGGGTCAGCACTGAGGGAGCGCCGCACTGTCGGAGGGTCAGTACTGAGGGAGAGCCGCACTGTCGGAGGGTCAGTACTGAGGGAGTGCCGCACTGTCGGAGGGTCAGTACTGAGGGAGCGCCGCACTGTCGGAGGGTCAGTACTGAGGGAGCACCGCACTGTCGGAGGGTCAGTACTGAGGGAGTGCCGCACTGTCGGAGGGTCAGTACTGAGGGAGTGCCGCACTGTCGGAGGGTCAGTACTGAGGGAGTGCCGCACTGTCGGAGGGTCAGTACTGAGGGAGTGCCGCACTGTCGGAGGGTCAGTACTGAGGGAGTGCCGCACTGTCGGAGGGTCAGTACTGAGGGAGTGCCGCACTGTCGGAGGGTCAGTACTGAGGGAGCACCGCACTGTCGGAGGGTCAGTACTGAGGGAGCTCAGCACTGGGATCGGGGAGAGCTGCGTTTGTAAGAGGCACTTCCCGACAGCGAGTGACAGCACCAAGGTGAGCCCTGGCAGCACTTCCCCCAATTCACATCCTCAATCACAGCTCCATCACTCCCACTATCCTGACTGAGACACTAACTGCCCAGATACCAGAAACAAAATTTAAAACAAACCGGACTGTATCCACCATCTCCCACGTTTCACAGCACCAAGAGGGGATCCTCCTGTACAGTTAGGGCCCCGGGTATATTGTCCAACAGTGTTTGATGGGGCAGTGTAGAGGGAGCTTTACTCTGTATCTAACCCCGTGCTGTACCTGTCCTGGGAGTGTTTGATGGGGACAGTGTAGAGGGAGCTTTACTCTGTATCTAACCCAGTGCTGTACCTGTCCTGGGAGTGTTTGATGGGGCAGTGTAGAGGGAGCTTTACTCTGTATCTAACCCCGTGCTGTACCTGTCCTGGGAGTGTTTAATGGGACAGTGTAGAGGGAGCTTTACTCTGTACCTAACCCGTGCTGTACCTGTCCTGGGAGTGTTTGATGGGGACAGTGTAGAGGGAGCTTTACTCTGTATCTAACTCGTGCTGTACCTGTCCTGGGAGTGTTTGATGGGGACGGTGGAGAGGGAGCTTTACTATGTATCTAACCCCGTGCTGTACCTGTCTGGGAGTGTTTGATGGGGACAGTGTAGAGGGAGCTTTACTCTGTATCTAATCCTGTGCTGTACCTGTCCTGGAGTGTTTGATGGGGACAGTGTAGAGGGAGCTTTACTCTGTCTCTAACCCGTGCTATACCTGTCCTGGGAGTGTTTGATGGGGAGAGTTTAGAGGGAGCTTTACTCTGTATCTAACCCAGTGCTGTACCTGTCCTGGGAGTGTTTGATGGGGACAGTGCAGAGGGAGCTTTACTCTGTATCTAGCCCCGTGCTGTACCTGTCCTGGGAGTGTTTGATGGGGACAGTGTAGAGGGAGCTTTACTCTGTATCTAACCCAGTGCTGTACCTGTCCTGGGAGTGTTTGATGGGGCAGTGTAGAGGGAGCTTTACTCTGTATCTAACCCCGTGCTGTACCTGTCCTGGGAGTGTTTGATGGGGACAGTGTAGAGGGAGCTTTACTCTGTATCTAACCCCGTGCTGTACCTGTCCTGGGAGTGTTTGATGGGGACAGTGTAGAGGGAGCTTTACTCTGTATCTAACTCCGTGCTGTACCTGTCCTGGGAGTGTTTGATGGGGACGGTGGAGAGGGAGCTTTACTATGTATCTAACCCCGTGCTGTACCTGTCCTGGGAGTGTTTGATGGGGACAGTGTAGAGGGAGCTTTACTCTGTATCTAATCCTGTGCTGTACCTGTCCTGGGAGTGTTTGATGGGGACAGTGTAGAGGGAGCTTTACTCTGTATCTCACCCCGTGCTATACCTGTCCTGGGAGTGTTTGATGGGGACAGTTTAGAGGGAGCTTTACTCTGTATCTAACCCCGTGCTGTACCTGTCCTGGGAGTGTTTGATGGGGACAGTGCAGAGGGAGCTTTACTCTGTATCTAGCCCCGTGCTGTACCTGTCCTGGGAGTGTTTGATGGGGACAGTGTAGAGGGAGATTTACTCTGTATCTAACCCCGTGCTGTATATGTCCTGGGAGTGTTTGATGGGGACAGTGTAGAGGGAGCTTTACTCTGTATCTAACCCCGTGCTGTACCTGTCCTGGGAGTGTTTGATGGGGACAGTGCAGAGGGAGCTTTACTCTGTATCTAGCCCCGTGCTGTACCTGTCCTGGGAGTGTTTGATGGGGACAGTGTAGAGGGAGCTTTACTCTGTATCTAACCCCGTGCTGTACCTGCCCTGGGAGTGTTTGATGGGGACAGTGTAGAGGGAGCTTTACTCTGTATCAAACCCCGTGCTGTACCTGTCCTGGGAGTGTTTGATGGGGACAGTGTAGAGGGAGCTTTACTCTGTATCTAACTCCGTGCTGTACCTGTCCTGGAGTGTTTGATGGGGACAGTGTAGAGGGAGCTTTACTCTGTATTCAACCCCGTGCTGCACCTGTCCTGGGAGTGTTTGATGGGTACAGTGTAGAGGGAGCTTTACTCTGTACCTAACTCCGTGCTGTACCTGTCGTGGGAGTGTTTGATGGGGACAGTGTAGAGGGAGCTGTACTCAGTATCTAACCCCGTGCTATACCTGTCCTGCGAGTGTTTGATGGGGACAGTGTAGAGGGAGCTTTACTCTGTATCTAACCCCGTGCTTTACCTGTCCTGGGAGTGTTTGATGGAGACAGTGTAGAGGGAGCTTTACTCTGTATCTAACCCCGTGCTGTACCTGTCCTGGGAGTGTTTGATGGGGACAGTGTAGAGGGAGCTTTACTCTGTACCTAAACCCGTGCTGTACCTGCCCTGAGAGTGTTTGATGGGGAAGGTGTAGAGGGAGCTTTACTCTGTATCTAACCCTGTGCTGTACCTGTCCTGGGAGTGTTTGATGGGGACAGTGTAGAGGGAGCTTTACTCTGTATCTAACCCCGTGCTGTACCTGTCCTGGGAGTGTTTGATGGGGACAGTGTAGAGGGAGCTTTACTCTGTACCTAAACCCGTGCTGTACCTGCCCTGAGAGTGCTTGATGGGGACTGTGTAGAGGGAGCTTTACTCTGTAAATAACCCCGTGCTGTACCTGTCCTGGGAGTGTTTGATTGGGACAGTGCAGAGGGAGCTTTACCCTGTACCTAACCCCGTGCTGTACCTGTCCTGGGAGTGTGAGATAACCTTAATATCTATCCCTCCTCCCTGAAGGGGTGTGGAGGGTGTGTGTTATTAAAGGGCTATGAATGTTACTTTCCTATCTATCTTTTTGCCAGCAAATTTGGCAACCATGCCTTCGGTCCCTACATCCAAGCCATTTATATAAAATGT